>NC_077238.1:21957292-22137292 GCF_947179165.1 Solanum dulcamara
GGTGAACCATAGCTAACTCAAGTGGCAAATCTAACTCATAAGCTGCCTTGCCAACATGTCTTAATATCTTGTAGGGTCCAACGTATCTAGGGCTCAACTTTCCTTAGTTTCCAAAATACATTACACCCTTCATGGGTGAGACCTTCAAATAGACCCAATCATCCACCTCAAATTTGAGCTCTCTTTTTCTAATATCGGAATAGGACTTTTGATGACTTTGAGCCATCTTTAACCTCTCTCTTATGAATCACACTTTCTCCATAACATCCATTACAAAATATAGACCAATCAAGGCCATCTTACCCACTTCAAACCATCCCATCGAGGAGCTACATCTCCTCTCATACAATGCTTCGAAAGGAGCCATTTGGATGCTAGAGTAATAACTATTATTATAGGAAAAATCAATCAATGGCAAATGTTAATCCCATCTTTCTTTAAAATCAATAATAAATGCCCTTAACATATCCTCTAAATTTTGGATCGTTCTTTCAGTTTGACCATTAGTTTATGTATGAAAAACGGTACTTAACTTGACCTTTGTACCGAGACCCTTTTGAAACGACCTCCAAAAGTGTGAAGTGAGTTGTATACCATAGTCTGATATGATAGACAAGGGCACACCATGAAGTCGTACTAACTCATGAACATACAACTTAGCATAATCTTCAACACCATAGGATGTCTTAACCGATAGAAAATGAGCCGACTTGGTCATCCAATATACAACAAACCAAATGGAATCATGTTGCTTCTTAGTATGAGGTAAAATCATTACAAAATCCATATTTACATCTTTCCATTTCCAAGTATGAATTTAAATATCTTTGGATAGACCTCCCGATCATTGATGCTCAACTTTAACTTGTTGGCAATTTGGACATATAACTATAAACTTCGCTATCTCCTTCTTCATGTTGTTCCACAAATACACTTGTCTCAAGTCATGAAACATCTTGGTGGAAGCCAGATGAATCGAGTATTGGGAACTATGGGCCTCATTCAATATCAACTCTCTCAACCCATCAATATTAGGTACACACAAACAACCTTGGTAATGTAGTACACCATCTCCCCTTGATAGAATGCCTCAATGGCTTTTTCGGTAACTAACTTATTTAACTCACCCAACATTGGGTCTTGGTCTTGCTTCGCCTTGAAATCTGCTATAAGAAATTATTCTAAACCATTACGAACAAGAACACCTCTATCATTAGAAACAACAAAATGCATACCTAAGCGTGCCAATCTATGGACATCTTTAACCAATTCTTTCTTATCTTCTTCAATGTGTGCCACACTACTCATGGGAAATCTACCTAGTGCATCAGCAACCACATTAGCTTTACCCGGATGATACAACACACTCATATCATAATCCTTCAACAAATCAAGCCATATCCTTTGCCAAAGGTTCAAATCATTTTACTTAAACACATATTGTAACTCTTGTGGTCAATGAACACATCCACATGGACACCATAAAGATAGTGCCTCTAAATTTTCAAAGGAAAAACAACTGCCGCTAGTTCAAAATATTGTGTTGGATAGTTTTGTTCATGCACCTTAAGTTGCCTAGAGGCATAGGCTATTACCTTACCGTGTTATATCAACACACAACTAAGACCCACCCTTGAGGCATCACAATACAACACGAAACAATCATACCCTTCTGGTAAGGTCAAGATACGAGCTGTAGTGAGACGATCCTTCAATTCTTGAAAACTCTTTTCACATGATTCCGACCATTGAAACTTCACCTATTTTTGAGTCAACTTGGTCAAAGGTGACGAGATTTATGAAAACCCTTCCATAAATCTCATATAGTATCCAGCTAGGCCCAAGAAACTTCTAATATCTGAAGGAGATAATGGTCTAGGCCAATTATTAACCATTTCAATTTTCTTAGGGTCCACTCTAATTCCTTTACCGAACACAATGTGACCAAGGAAGGCCACCTCATATTTGTTGAACTTTGCAAATAGTTGTTTGTCTCTTAGACTTTGCAACACAATCCTCAAGTGACTTGCGTGCTCCTCCTCATTGCGAGAGTAAACAAAAATGTCGTTGATAAAAACAATCACAAGCATATCTATATATTGCTTGAATACCCTATTCATTTAGTGCATGAAAGCCGCAGGAGCATTGGTCAAACCAAACGACATGACTAGAAACTTATAATGTCCATACCTTGTCCAAAACACCATTTTGGGAATGTCACACTCTCTCACCCTCAATTGGTGATAACTGGAATGGAGGTCTATTTTGGAGAAGTAACTTGCCCCTTGCAATTGATCAAACAAATCATCTATTCTTGGATTTGGGTACTTATTTTTTATGGTTATCTTTTTCAATTGCTGGTAATCAATGCACATACATAGTGAACCATCCTTCTTTCTAAAAAACAAAATAGGAGCACCCCATAGAGAAATACTTGGCCTTATAAACCCTTTGTCTAATAAGTCCTTCAATTGATCATTCAACTCCTTTAATTCCGTCGGAGCCATCTGATAAAGAGGAATAAAAATAGGTTGAGTATTTGAAAGAAGGTCTATACATAAATCAATCTCCCTTTAGGGAGGGACACCGGGTAAATCATCGAGAAACTCATTACAATAGAGACTGACTCTAAGATAGGGTCTTTGAAATTCTTATCTCTAACTCTCACAATATGGTATATACAACCCTTGGAAATCATCTTTCGAGCTTTAAGGCACGAAATGAATTGACCTTTACACAGAGTTAATACCTTTCCATTCTAAGACAGTCTCATTTGGGAATTGCAACTTACCCACTCGGGTTCTACAATCCATAGAAGTAGAACATACATATAGCTAATCCATACAAAGTATGATATCAAAATCGGTCATCTCAAGATCAACTAGATCACACAAGGTAACTTTATGGAAAACTGTAACCGAATAACTTCTATAGACTATTTTAGCCACAACCGACTTCCCTATCGAAGTATAAATGGAGAAAGGCTCTAACAATATCTCAGAACTAACATCAAATCTCATGGCCACATAAGGGGAAACAAAAGATAAATTTTCACCTAGATCAAAAAAAGCATAAACATCATAGTGAAAGACCTGTAACAACATCGGGAGTCTCCTCCACCTCTTTTCTACTAATGGAGGGCATATAACCTATTGTTGAGTTGACCACCCTTTGGTTGCACTTGACCACCTTGAGAAACTTGGCCTTGAGTATAACAATCATTGACCTTGCATTTCTTAGCATGATAACCCGGCTTACCACACCAGTAGAATACATTGAACCCAGCTAGACATTCACCCTAGTGGTTCCTACCACACTTCTTGGATGCGGGAGTAACTTGGCCTATATGAGCCTACCCTTGAGGTTTAGGGTTGGTCACCCTATATTTGTCAAACCTTAGAGTAGTGACATTAGAAGAATCTTAGTCGGAGTACATTTGGCTAAAATGAAGACGTCCACCACTTTCGTACTTAGCATGAGAGAATTCACTATCGTCGGTTCTTGGCCTCTCTGACTCCCTGTTCTTCACCTTTAGCTTATCACTTTCTACTTGCTCCGCATGGGTCATGGGTCTGGATATATCTATATCTCAAATAAACATCCCTGTTTTTTTATTTCATTGCAACCATGCTTGACACACCCAATACAAACTTGCTCTTACGAGCTCTTAAGTCGGCAACCATGAATGGAGCATATTTTGACAATTAAGAAAACTTAAGAGCATACTCCCTCACAGTCATACAACCTTGCTTAAGGTTGATGAAATTTTGCACCTTGACTTCCCTCAAATCTAGTGGGAAAAAGCGATCAAGAAACACCCCCTTGAACTCATCACAAGTCACGGGCTAATCAAACCAAATTTGAGAAATACCCATCAATTTCTATGTAGCCAACTCTACCCTTTCAACCAGGCTAATCCCTATGATCTCAACAATCTTATGGATGCTATCAACAAACTCTTGTGGATCCTCATCAAATTTAGAACCCCAAAACTCCAAAGGATTCATCGTCATAAAATCACCTCATGGTTAATGTGAGCCATAACGGCTTGAGTAAGTACTTGAAAGGCCACTCGGAACTCGACATTGGAAACTTGGTCATTCATAGGGTCGTTCAAAGCTTGTTTCTCCTCTTCAAACACATTCCTTCTAATGGGGTACCTTCGTGTAGGCATATTCTGAAAATTGCAAAGAACAAGCTTTAGTAGGAAAATACTTAACCACTCTACTGCACAACATAGATCATGACAGAAGTGAGACTTTTCCTTAGATGTTTCATAGCCTCCTATTAATGGATGTGGCGTGCTTCACACCAATGAATAAGACTTTACTTAACGCGGCATGTTAGACTTTCTAGGACTATTCTAAATCTTTTGTTCTAATACTGACCTGACCTAGGACCTAGTCGTAACACAGTGATTAGGATGCGAGGGACCCCAACCATAAGCCATCTTAGCATACATTGCATGCGTAAGGTAAAATCAATATAAAGGTGAGCGGAAGTAATCATTAAGTGGGGAATAAGACTTAAGGGAAATCAACTCTATCAATATCCAATTTGTACTACACTAATGAATATCGTCTAAACATTCATCTAGTCTAATATTTGACTGGGGTATAAGACAATCTCCTAGATCAGCCTAATAATAGAAGAAAGTGTAAACAATATTAACTTGAATAAAACTCTTGTCCTCAGTAGAATGAGGACTCACTAACTTCTTTAAAATCTAATGAAAACTCTAGCCACGAGCAGGGTAGTCATGAGTGTCGTCCATCCCTATATTATGAGACAATGAAGGAAAAATATGCGTTAGTACTTTGAATGTACTAAGTATGTGAGGTATGCATGGACAAATAAAATAATATATCAATATGCCATAAGATGCATGACCAATCATAGTGAACATGAGTATAGCTTAAAACCAATTTAAAACATAAGAAACTCTTGGTCAATGCATATCATTAAACTTCAACTTTCAACTCATAACTTGACACCTCATAGCTTAACTTGAACTTGTGTGGGATAGGATCTTTAACCAACAACTAAGACCATGCAAGCTACTACATGGAATCTAATGACACCTGTATTGAAACACGCCGATGACTCCTGCATCAAAACAAGGGAGGCTACCTTGCTAGGGCATACTCCAAAGATAACTCAACTCAACTCAACTCAAATGTGCTATGTGGATCCACTAGCTAGGCCATGAAGGAAACCTATGTGGGCAACGTAGTTTAGGACTTTAGGTTGCTACTAGGATTCCCTTGGATAACCAATTGTGTTATCCGAATGAATACCACCTAGAAGTCATTTTGGTGCTTAGTCTATATCACAAAAGAAACTCATAAGACATAGTCATAACATAGTAGGGAAAGATAGTAACTGCCTATCAATCTATCTTTAAAATATTTAATAATAGCTTATCTAACTTGGTAATTCTTAAGAATCTATAACTTTGGTAAGAATTGTCCTTATCACCATCTCAAAACATCTAATGATCTTAACTCTAATCATCATCTCAATCTTCAACTTTAAAATCATAATCTCAGTTGTACTCATTGAAAACTATCCTTATAAATCATTTAACTCATGATTATCTCATAAAATTATCTTTACTTTAAAATCATAGCTTGAAAATATAGCTTTATGTATGAGAATGTATAATTCACTTAAAATTATGCAATTCATATAAGAACATGCATATTTGGATTTTTTTTTTGGGAAGAGACCCTACACGAGGCTCCCACCTCTCATGCACAGTCAGGGGTTGAGCAGCACTCCCAAGCCTTAACATAAATAAAATAAAATGAAAATAAATGGAGGAGGACATAAACCTTACCTCCGAACATAAGATGGTTAAAGAGTCAGCTGACCTACTAAGATTGGCCACTTCATCCCCATTACTAGATGAAAAGCGATAAACCTATGAGAGGACTCATCTTGATACAATGCAACTAAGAAAAATGTAAATAAGGGAGACTCTCCCCTTCCATGTCAATACAAGAAAGAAACCTACACTAGTCCTATTCAACTAAGCTACATTAAAACATAGCTAAATTGAAGAACAAGTATATGAAACTTCCAATTTCCATGGGTCGAGATCGTTCATTTCATCTTCTCCTTCTTAATCTTTTTCATACCAAGCTTGTCCATGAGATGTGAGTGCTTCATGCAATGTTAGTACATGGTGCTGCAGATTTGGTGACATATGGAAGTATACCATTTGATGAGTCTTAAGTCGGTTAAATTTTTCAAGGTCGCTCAACTAATGTCTCCAATTATCCGTTTGGGTTATAACTTCTTGGGGTCTGTAGTTGCTGCATATGCTATCATACTATAACATATGGGACCATTTTGATGTTGCATGATGCATATTATTGAGCTTTTGATGACTGTTGCTGAAGTGTGTGTTGGTGTGTTGCTGCTTTGTATGTTCCTACACTTCCAACAACAGCCCTTGCAGACCAAGAACAACTAGACACAAACCTTAAGTCGTCTAACTTTTTCAAGGTTGCTCGACTAACGTCTCCAATTATCCGTTTGAGCTGAAGCTTCTTGGATTTTACAAATACTGTATTTTCTGTAGTCCTACTACATTTGGAGGCTATTTCCATAAGCTGGAACCTCTAAGTTGCAATTTGCTCCCTCATTATGCTTAAGTCGGCTAACTTTTTAAGGTAACGTCTCCAATTATCCGTTTGAGTTGAAACTTCTTGGGCTTTGCAAATACTATATTTTCTGTATTCCTATAGCATTTGGAGGCCTTTTCCATAAGTTGGAAGCTCTAAATTGTAAATTACTCCATCCTGAGACTTAAGTCGGCTAACTTTTTCAAGGTCACTTGACTAATGTCTCTACTTATCCTTTTGAGTTAAAACTTCTTGGGCTCTAGAGGAGATGTATTTGCTGTAGTCCTTCACAATTTGGAGTCCTTTTGATATTGCATGATGTATTTGTTGAGGACTGTTGTTTTTTGCTTGCCTCTAATGCTGCTGTGGAGTTGCAGTTGTTGTTGATCAGCTGTATTAACTGCTACTGCTGTAATGTGGCATATACAAGTAATGCTGTTGAGATGCTGGTGTAAGAACTTCAAACTCCGCTTCTGCAACTCCAACCCAAGGCTCAAATTAGCATGAAACCTATACAAGGAGACACACAACAGAAAACAAAAATAGAACCAGAGTTTCCATTTTGATGGCTATAGAATGGAGTTCCATGTGGTGGATGTTGTGTTGCTGGTTTGGAAAGTTATTGCTATGGACTCTTGTATGCTGTTTATTGCTGGTTGACATTTTCCATGTCTGCAGCTACCTGCATAAACAAAAGGATAAGAGAAGAGAAGATAGCTACTTTATCCCTTATCTCTAGTGGTATGGTAATTATTCTAGGAAAGCAGTAAACTAGGGAGACTCTCCCTTTTACAATGGTCCTAAATATCATTATATATATCAGCTATTATTACAAATTAGGAAGAAATCTACTTAAATGGAAACTAATACTAGAGCATGATTAGTGATGTCCTTCAAGGTGGTTGGTGGATCTTCTTCATCTTTGTTCTCCTAAAGCTAGCCATGCCAGCTTTGTCCATTTTGTAGTATCCCTTGGTCTCTCTTGGAAGTTGTTGAAAACTATAGTAGTGTTGTGTATGGTCATTCATGTGGATTTCTTTTGAGAGTGTATATATAGGGAAATTAACTTCCCTAAAGATATGTCTGCAATGGAAGCTTTCCATCTTGCTAATCAATACCTGCAGCTCAGTGAGATAGGAGTGAATATTCCATGGTGGTTTCATCTCTTGTTTGAGCCACTTGATCAGTAGCTCAAAGTCTACTTCAAGGGCTACCCTACTGTATCCATGTTGTAGACACCATTGAATACCAATAAGAGCTTCTTGTACTTCAGCTTGGTTATTAGAACCAAAGCCTAGAGGAGAGGCAAAGGCATATATCAGCACTCCATTATGGTCCCTAAGAATGCCCCCTGCCCTATCTTCCCTGGATTGTTAAGGGCACTCCTATCTATGTTTAGCTTGACCATTGTAGGCTGTGGTTTAGTCTAGCATACCTTGGTTACTCTCAATTCTTATTGGCTTTTTTCAACCATGGTAACCAAGTCTGCCCCCTTACTTGGCAAATCAATATGTGGATACACAGTAGATATAAGCATATATAGATCTTTGGTTACTGAGAAGATTACTCTAGTTGCATTAGACTTCTTGCCTCCATACTTGCATGCACATCTATTCTTCCATAGATTCCAACACACAAAAATAGGTATGGCTTGCATTACTAACTTGTGCAGATCACTGTTATATTTGATTAGCCACTACCTCATTAATAGGTTTTTTAATGGTGTGATGCTGAGTTGAAGACCCAATGATCCTGAGAAGTGCTTCCATATGTGTTTTTCAAAGTAACCTAATACAAACATATGGTCTATATCATCAAGACCTGCTCTATAGAAGCAAGAGCATGCAACAGGTTCCTTTCCAAAGGCTACAATTCTATCATTTGTGGGGAGCTTAAGTCTGAAAGCTCTCCACAGCAGAAAAGAGGCCTTAAAAGGAATACTATTGTGCCATATGTTGCTGTTAGTAAGTGATCTTGTCTTTTTCTTTCTTACCAACTCCCAGGCTGATGAAAAAGTGAAATTACCATGAGAATTAGGCTTCCAGTAGGCTTGATCCTACATATTTGGAATGTAGCTGATTAGAGTGCTGAGAATTCTGCTCTCTAGCTGAGGGGGTGCATGTTTTCTTACCTTCTCTTCATTCCATCCTCCATTCTCCATGAATTCTGATACAATAGTGTTATTCAATCTAGAGAGGCTTTCCTTGTGGTAAGCTAAGGGACCTACCCCTAGCCAATCATCCCACCAAAAGCTGCTTGTTCCAAACTTGATCCACCACTGTATATGAGGTTCTATATCCTTTTTGTTGATCATCATATGCTTCCATATGAGGGACTGCCCTGTGCCCTATTTTTTAATGACTAGATGAGCCCTTTGACAGTACTTTGCTTTCAGGAGTTCCCCCCACAGAGTCTTCTTTGATCTGAATGTCCACCATTATTTGTATTGGAAAGATAAACACACATCCTCTAAGTTTTTAGTACCTATATCACCTTCTTCATAAGGATAACTGAGAGTATCCCATGAGGCCCAGTGGTATTTTCTTGTTTCAGTGTTCCATCCCCAAAAGAAATCAGCAATGAGCCTTTTAATCTGGTTCATAGTGGTCTTGGTTGGGCTGATAGCTGATAGCATGTGTATAGGAATGGATTGCAGCACTGATTTCACCATTGTGACTCTACCTCCATAGCTCAACATCTTAGTCTTCCAGCCCCTGATTCTTCTTCGAACTTTAGCAACTATATTAGTGAAATATATGATCCTTTGGCGTCCAATATAAAGTGGACAGCCCAGGTAAGAAATAGGGCCATTAGTGTATTTGTATCCTGTGATCATGCTGACCCTTTCCACTACATCTGCTGGAGTATTCAATAGAATCATGAGCTGACTCTTATCTTTGTTGATAAGCAGTCCTGAAGTGGCTTCATACAATTTGAGAGTTTTGTTGATCAATGTTAATGAGAAGTTACTAGTAGATGTGAAAATAATCATATCATTTGTAAAACTCAAGTGATTTACTTGGGGTTCTCTTCTTTCCATGTGGAACCTTGTATATAGATAATAATGGTGAAGATTGTTGAGCAATCTAGACAGCACTTCAGCTCCAATGATGAATAATGTCGGGGATAAAGGATCTCCTTGCTTGAGGCCTCTTGTAGAGTGGAAGAAACCATGCCTTGCACCATTAATGATGACTGAATACCAGTTGTTTGACATAATCCTCCAAACCATATCAACCATCATTTCTCCAAACCCCATCCTCCTCATGACCATACATATGAATGACCAAGAGACCCTATCATAGGCCTTGGCCATATCCAGTTTGATAACTACATTATCCCCAGCCTTTGGTTTCTTGATGTTGTGGATGATTTCTTAAGCCAACATTATATTTTTAGAAATGCTCCTGCCTTTAACAAAACCAGATTGGTTTTTTGAGATTAGTTGAGGTAGAATTGGGGAAATTCTGAGACTTAGCAGCTTAGAAATAATCTTGTTAGTAAAGTTGCTAAGAGAAATAGGTATGTAATCTGAGAGACTATTAGTATGCTCATTCTTTGGCAATAGAGCTAGGCATGCATGAGAAATGAACTTGGGAAGACCATGTCCATTGAAAAAGTACTGAACTAATCTCAGTAAGTCTTCACAGATGATATCCCAACATGATTGATAGAATTTTCCATTCATTCCATCTGGTCCAGCAGCTGATGTAGAGCTCATGGAGAACACCACTTTCTTCAATTCCTCCATAGTAGGTAAAGATTGTAGGCCCTCATTCTACTCTTCTGTAACCATCTTTGGAATGCATTAAAGAACATCTTCCCTGATCTATCTCTCTTCACCAGTGAATATTTTTTCAAAGTGTATAGTGGCTGCCCTTGCAATATTGTCCTCACCTTGAATGGGGTTGCCATGTTCATCACTAATCTGATGGATGAAAAGTTTTCTTTTTCTTCCTCTGATAATAGCATTAAAATAGCTGGTGTTGGCATCTCCATCTTTGAACCACTGTATTTGAGTTTTCTGCTTTAAGATAGACTTCTCCATCTTCAGATATCTGATGTATTGAGCATTGATTTGATGTAGCTTAGACCTGTTTTCTTCAGTATTATCACTGATTATCTTCTCTTCAGCTTGTCTCACCCGCTCTTTATATTCTTTAACTGAAGAAAAGATATCCCCAAACTTATTTCTTGACCACTTACTGAGAGTAATAGAAACTCTTTTCAGTTTTTATTGGAAACTTCTCATTGGATTACCACCTACAGGATTATCCCAACATGCTTTTACAATGCTAAGGACGTTCATATTGTCTGTCCAGCAGTGTAAGAATTTGAAGTACTTGATAGCATTACCCTGTCTTGCCACACCTTCAAGTAGTAGAGGATAGTGGTCAGATCCTGTAGAGGCCAAATAACTGATAGTTGTTACAGGCATGACTTCTAACCATGAATCATTAACCATGGCCCTGTCAAGTCTTTTCCAAATCCTAGCATCTTTATCTTTATTGTTGCACCAGGTGAACTTCTGCCCACAAAACCCCAAATCAGTGAGTCCACAGGCTTCTATCACACTAATAAACTCAAAGCTCTTGTTCATATTGTATGGTTGGCCCCCCATCTTTTCTTCAACATATGTAATAACATTGAAGTCTCCAATGATGCACCAAGGTTTCCCTTTACTCGAAAATTGCAGTATCTTATCCCATAAGTCTCTTCTCATATAGTTCTTGCATTTTGCATATACAAAGGTAATGAGGTAGTTGTTAGGACAAGCCACATGAGTAAAGTCATAAGTCATTTACTATTCATCCTGGTCAATAATATTGCATACAATGTCTTTGTTCCAGAATAACCATATTTTGCTGTTGGAGTTGGACATAACATAATCCATTCCTAACAGAATTCTATGAAATTGAATTTGAGATTTATTGGAGAATGGTTCTAGCACTGCTATAATAGACAGCTTATAGAAATCTTTCAGCATTTGTAGCCTGTCAAGGGCCCCCTGAGTATCAATACTCCTTGCATTCCAGCAAATTGTACTAATCATCAAGGTTTTTGAGCTTTGGACCTAGTGTTGATGCTGCTTGTGAAAGCAACATTATCAAAACTACTGATGGTGCTTTGTTTAGTCTTCTTCTTTATTTGCTTACTTTTAGAGGGTGGATCATTCTTCTCCTTGTCTTGCTGACTTTCCTTTTGCACTAGAGCTGTCATTGTAAATCTGAATGCCTCCAGTTGGTCTTCTTATTGTTCATCCTCCCACTGGTCAGGGTCTTCCTCATCTTCAGAATGAGTGACCCTATATTCATCAGACAAGTCTTTTGAACTGTCTTCTTTACTAAGCACCTGCCTCTCATTGGTCACATCATAAATTTGCAGAGGTATGTCATGATCAGTAGTTGTGTACTCCTCGTCCAAAACATCTGATATGGTTCTCTGGTTAAGATTCACACTTGGTTTCCCTGATTGATTCTCTTGGATAAGTTTCTTTTTAATGGCATCCTTTTTCTTCTTGCTAAGAGATAAGGTGGCCTTGTTGTTGAGGATCTGAGAATGTGTACTGTGGTTTGTTTTACTGATATTAGGAGTTTGATCCTCTCCCATAGTTGGTTTAGTAGCCTGCACCTCAGTTTGTTGCCTTTGACCCTTATTGGCCTGAATATTAGCCACATTACCTTGTACTGTATCATTGGGATTATTCCTTCTTAGCTCATCTTCTTTTTGGGTATCAATTTATTGTTCTTATATCCTTGACCTGCTAGCATTTGGAGGATTGGTTGTAGGGGATTTATAGTCTTTCCTAGGGTCAACCAACAGAGACTCCCTCCCCCTATTAGCCCTTTCCTGCATGTTAGTAATTTTCTCCTGTATTTCCCCTTCCTCAACCCCACATATTTCTTCAGCCAGAACAATAAAATTCTTTAACATATTTAAATTATTGGGGGGCATGGAGGTGTGGGAATATTAAGTCAATACCTATGCTTTTGACATTGTTGCATTCCATAATATTCAACTCTAAACTTGGTTCCACTCTGGCATCAATATTTTGATCTTTTTCCTTATCTGCAGGTCTGCTAGTTCCACCCTGCTGAATGGGATTATGGGGAGTGGGATGTACTATTTTTTGGGGAAGAGGGGGTTGGATATATTCTCCAGATTCAACATTACAAGTTTGGACATTACAATTATTAACTTTGGGGTTGTTAGGCATACCTGACTGCTTCTGGTTTCTTCCATCATTGCTGTTGCTGCTATTGTGTTGGTGAGGTACTGAACTTTCCCCTTTTGACCTGTATACTTGTGTTTTATGCTGTTGTATTTGATGTTGTTGGTGTTTTCCATCTTTCTTGCCTCTTCTCTTTTGAATTTGCCACCCTGTATGCTCTTGATTTCCTTTTTCAGCTTCAGCCCTGTTAGTATTTTGTTGTTCCTTAATGTGTTGGTCTTTTTGGTGTTGTGTTTCCTTTTGTTGATCAGTAGCATATTGCAGAGCCTTTCTCTTATTAGTGATGATCTTGTTTTTGTTCCCGACCTCCTCTTCTTGATCATTCTTTTTCTTATTATCCTCATCCCTTTTTTTAACAGTACAACCATCTAATATGTGACCTTGATGCTTGCAGTATGGACAGTAGTCTGGCACTCCCTTATATTGAATGGATTGCCACCTGCAATCTCTATTTTTATCTTCATCAAAGCCCATCCAAATATGCTGGGGTCTTTGTTTGGTTAGATCAATTTGGATTTTGACTTTGGCTACACTACCCCTTATTTTCTTGTAAGTAGCCAAGTCCAAGAACAAGACCTTTCCAATTGGGGATAGTAAAGGGGTTACCACTTTAAGCCTATAGCAGTGCCATGGTAGCTTAGGTAATATAGCCCATATAGGGACCAGAGGGGTTTCTTCTTCAGGCTTGAAAGTGGGATTCCATAGTTGGAGTCTCATAAGCTGCCCATTTATATACATTTTTCCTTTGGACCATACAGTAGAGTGATCATACTCATTGTCCAAGTCTATGTAAAGGTGTCTAGAGTTAAAGTGAGTAAGTTTCACTCCTCCTCTAAGTTCTGTTAGAAGGATGAATTCCTTTCTGATGATTTCCATTTTGGGCATGGTATTGGTGAATTTGCCAACTAGAGTATACTTATAGTCAGTGTCTAGATTCACCATAAAGTCTTCTTTTGTAAACACCATAGCAATATATCCCTATTTTGTTATGATTTTAGGAGGAGTAATATCAATATCATCAGCTTTCATTGCCTCTTGGGCTCTCAACTTGGTAGCTAAAGTGTGGGGGATGATAGGGTTAGGAGGGTTTAATTTAGGATTTGTGTAGCTAGGCTTGTTTCTAATGTTAGCAGTAGCCCAGGCCTGAGGTATCACATGATTAATAGGCTTAGGGACAATTAGGTTGGTTGTATTTACTTAGGTTCTACTATGATCAATTCTACTAGACTTAGCTTTCACAGGTTCAAAGTTGTTAGAGACTACCAAAGGTTGGTTATTGGGAATGCAGAGAGTATGTTTGGCTCGATTATGAGACTGTTGCTGGGCAGCAGCATGGTCTTATTGAACTTGGACCTTACCCTTTTGCTTATCTATCTCTGCAGTAGCTGTTTGAGTGCTAGGGGGTTGATCATTTATACCACCTTTAGCCATGTTCATCTCAACACAATCATGAATATTATCCACTTCTATATGCTGCAGCACAGAGTTATTATGAATAATATCATGAGTATTATGATTAGTCAAGTTAAGAGACTTACCTGTTGCTCCTTGTGCAGATAATCTGAAGTTCTGAAAGCTGTGATCACTTCCTGCAGCCTTGTGTCCTGTATTCAACTCATTTCTTATATGCTCCTGATTGTGTTCATCATTTGTATATTGAGAGACAAGTCCATGCTGTTGAGACTTGTCCTGAGGCAAGTCTACTTCATCATCTGCAGCACAGTGTTCTTCCCACTTTTGGTCGTCTTGACGACTTTTCGAATTTGAACTTTTTGGGGAAGTTTCAAAACAACTTGGATACTTTGTTGGATTTGTAACACCAATATGAGCATTTTGATCTGGTTGTTGCTGCAATTGACTCAGTAGACTTCTGTCGACTTCACCATGGCCATCATCTTGATGACTTTTCAAATTTGAATTATTTGGTGATAATTTGAGACATTCCACCTAGTGGGGGTTGTTATGCTCGTTGAAATATCCCTCTTGGCATTGGTTTTGAACTGAAGAGTTCATCGGAGATCTGCTGTCGGCGCCGTCAGTTTGTTGCACTACAATTTCGTCGGCCATTTGGTCTGAATTTTTTGTATGAGGAGCGCTATGGACCGGAGAACAAACCCCAGTAATCAAATTTATTTGAATGTCGCCAGAGGTATCGCTAATTTGTGATCTAGTTTCCAGCAGCGCCGTTGCGACTTGCGTTTGAGCTGATAGTGAAGATGTCGAGATTGGCATAGTGAAATGAACTGATTTTTCACTAGTATATAGATTAGGCAATGGAGATTCATCTCTAGTGTTCGATTTTACATGAATCAAACTAGATTTCTCCAGCGCAATGATTTTGTGAACCCAGGCGATGTGCTCTTCCAAAAGTGCTACAGTGTTCGCAGGTGTATTTTGCAGATTGGAGGAGCTGTGGGTTGAATTTTGCAATGTTACAACTTGAGTCAATCCTGCTTTTCTTGAAATTGCTACTGCTTTGTCAATATTGTTTTGCAGATTCAAAGTACTCTTAGCTGGATTAGATGTTGATGCTTCTTGAGCTATGTTCATATTACGGTCCGGTGGTATGTGGAGCTCCACCGACAGTGGTGAAACCATTCCAATAGTCTTCTGCCGATGAAGATGATGAACAGTAGTGCTAGTTACCGTTAGGTTACGATCTACTTTCTTCTAAATTGTATTCAATTAAGAACATGCATATAAATATCATTGATAACATTTCAAAACAAAATAAAATCAGCCCAATGCAATTCATCAAAACTAGGGTTCATAATCAATTGTAAATTGAATGAAAACTCGAGAAATCTTTATGAATTCATGGGTGAAAAAGGCTCATGAATCAATCCACATATACCTTGCTCGAATTCACTAAGAATTGAAGAAGAACCGTGAGGAAATATGGAAACCCTAGCTTGAATTTGGAGAGAAACCTTGAGAGACCTTATGAGTTCTTGCCTTGGGAATATTGAGAGAATGAATTGAATTGGAGGGGATTTTGAAGAATAGAGTATTTATAGACTTTGAACTTGGCCATAAAAGTGTCTAGGTTCATTGAACCGATCTTGGAAAAAGACATAATTGCCCTTCATTAAAATCTGAAAGTTGACCCTATAGACCTCTTTATATGGGTCGTATTTGAGAAGACGAGTCATTTTGCAGGCTTCAGAAAAGGGCCTTAAAATTGAGTCTCTCAAGTTTTGAAATGGACAAGGTTTACGACCCATTGTCGAGGAAATGACCCATTTTTTTGGCTCGTCTTGCAGGTCTGAAAAACCTGCAGAACATAAGTCTCTGAAGTTTTGTCACGGGTGGTCTTTACAACCCGTCCTTGTTTTTATGACCTGCTCTTCAATTTCGTAGACTTGTCCCTGAGGGATCCTTGAAACTTATCCTCTGAACTTGGTTTACGAGGTATTTCTATGACCCATCATATTGAGGAAGACTCATCGTGTCAAGCCAAAGAATCTCTCTTGAGGGCAACTTCAACTTTACTCGAAGGGTCACTATACGACTCAACTCTACGAGCCGTAGGGATCTTTACGAGTTGTAGAGGGACTCATTCACCTAGATAGGTTCAAAATTTTTAGACTTTTGTCCTTGGTTCCATCTTTTTGACTTACGGGGTCTTACACAAGTCCTAGGGCTTAAATGTACTCCTCGAACTCCACAACAAGACCAAAAGGAATCTCAACCCTAATTAGGTAACAAGGAGGAGGAAAATGAGGAAATGGGTGCTTAGCTAGTCAATAATTACCTCTAGATCCAATTAGGAATACAATCTCGAGATTTCAACACATCTAGCCCCACTAAATGGAAAAAAAGAAGAGGATTCTAGATCTAAATCCAGAAATGGGGTACAATAGTAATTCATAAGCCTAACTGGGTGAAAACCACTACACCAAGGCTCCATATTAGGTTCTATAATAGAGAAGGACACTAAGTCTCAGAAATTCCTTCCCACAACAGCCACAACAAGTAAGGGTCATCCCAAACTCAATTCTAAGGTGCAAATAGGCCAACTAACTTAAAGATAGAACAAACCACCTAAAATAGGCTAACCAAGGTCATATTAAGGCATAATTAATAATCTTACAAACTAGACTGAAAGTCTCATAAAGGCAATCTACCCTAAGGCTTATACTGAGACAAAGGAAAGAGAAACTAGAAATTTACCCTATACTATCACATACAATCCAAACCACAAGAAATATTATGCTATACAATTCCTCATAAAGCTCAATCAAAACAAAGGAGACTATAACCTACCTCGAAGACGAACACGCGCGCTCCAAGTCCACCTCCTGATAGCTTTTTGCTCCAATAATGACTCCAAAGGCCTCCACGCTATCAAAATGTTGATCACCTCGTCAATACGAATGTTTTGACACTAAAATCATTTTTTAGGAGACGAACCCAAAATTGGGTAAAAAAAGGATTATGGGACATGCGATGAGAATCCCAAAAATGACTCCATCAAAAACACCATTAAAGGTTAAAAAAAGCTAGCACAACCCCTTTGGGAAAGAAATTGTCTCACTAAAATGCTTTCCGAAGCTCCCCGAATACTCCCACGTGTAGCCAAGATCAATACCAACCCACTAGACTTAGTATCACAAAAAATAGTGCCTCTTAGCTCCCAAAATCGAAGAAAGAAAATGGGGCATGGGGATAGTTTGCGTCTAGTCTTAAATTAAAAGACTAGACACACAATAAATTGCGATCATGGGAGATTGGGTCATGATTATATGCCCAGGTTAAATGACCATCGCGATCGTTATGACCACCTAGTCTACCCCTACTGGGAAAACATATCGGGATCGCAGCTAAGGGCCTTGCAATCGTGATGGATAAGCTTAGAGCCCCTCCCTGATTGTAGAGTCTTTATTGCAATCGCGATCGTGATGAAGAGACGCACTAGCACCATCAGATTCTACACTAGCTCAAAATTAAGCTTTTAACAAGCTCCAATGGGGTGCTCAAATTAAATCGAAATCCCGTACATGCAAATGAACTATTCTACCCTACCAAATTCATTATTTCGGACTCAATGGTAGAGTCAAAATTTTGATTCGAGTAGTCTCAACAAAATATGGGTCTCACACCCAAGAATAACTTTTGCCAATTCTAGAAAAAGGCTCAAAATTAGACCAAAGCCTCGGGACACTAACGAAAGGTTGTTCTAGAACAAACTCAATATTCCATAGCTAACCGCGCTAACAAAATTTCAATTTGAGCACATTTTCTAAGAATGTTTACTGAAATCAACCTTAGGCCAAATTTCAAAGAATAAAGCACCAAACGGCGCCAAACTTACACCAATTGCCTCGATACTCATGCTGACCATGCTACTAGCCTAATTTGACAATTCAGGAGCCGATGAAACCATTAAAATTCTATTTTGAGATTGTCATCCTGGAGTTTTAATCAAAGTCAATCATTCAAACTCCAAGAGCTCCAAAGTAGGCAAACAGGCATAAAACCTAAACGAATGACCAGGCAGCCGAACTATATGTGCCAGCAAGTCATAAATGGCCTGGGGTCATTATAGGAAGGCTCTAAACTCTGAAAAGATTAGAGAAGGATGAAATGGACCTACATGGTCATTACAAATAAGAGCACAACTGAATGGAGGAAGAAAAAAATATATATATATACAAATAAAAGATCTCTCTCAGAACCTAGAAGTCACATATACATAGCTACTAACAAAATGAGTGCAATCCCCAAAAGTGGACTACATAAAAAAGACTGTCTCAAAAATCAAAAGACTGACAAAACATATATATACAGAGGGAAATGGGTAAATTCAGAACACTGTATGCTCACCCTCGCTTTTGATTAAGATAGCAATTGGCTCGAGATCAGCACTGATAGCTAGTATTCAGACCTATATCATGAAAACAGATGCAGAGTGTAATATGAGTACCAAACCAACAGGTACTCAGTAGGCATCATAGGTCGTCTGAGTAAGGAAAGCAAAAGTAAACTGAAATGTGAGAAACTAAACACAACTAAAGTCAAGAACAAGAAATCAATAGGTACGTACATGAACGTACTGAAACACAAAGAGAAAGTGAGAAATTGGCTAAATCCATCGGGCTCCCATAAATCCAGTGGGTACGCTCATGCATAAGTCAAAATGTAACAATCCAAACAGACTCCTATAAGAGGGACAATAGCAAAGATAGTTGAAACTGGATAAAGAACTCTAAGGTTGTGCCAAAAGGGTGACGACATTCTACGGCCTTAAATCGAACCATTTTAAAAGCTTGAAGCTTGAACCCAAAGAAAGAAAGAGTAAGGAACCTGAAACAAAGAAATATAAGAATATCAGATACTTGAACTGATATTTCGAAGTAGTCAAGGACTAAAACCCAGGTTTTGATAATTGTGGGCTTGAATCACGGGCAAAAGAGGCCAAGGAGTTGAACCAAGGTAATAGTAGCTATGGACTTGAACTAAGGTAATAATACCAAGAGAAGGACTTGAACCATACCTGGAATGATTTGGGGACTTGAATTATGAATAGATGCGAATCAGTCAGAATTTTATTAGCACCCAACCGAGTGTCATAGGGAGTAACCCAATATGAGTTCCATCAATAATATACTTCAGCCCAAACCTTAACCAACCAGAATCGATGAATGAACTTCCAAAACCAAGAGTCAAGTGATATAGGACCGATAGAATTCGTAACTTATGGATCTAAGGTCCCAAAGTCATGTTATTGCCAAGGTTAGTCCCAGGCTATCAAACTCAAGTCTGCTATATCAATATAGATGGAGCTAAGTTGTCCAAAGCGACATTGGAGGAGTTCCAAGGCCACGACACTGAAAATATACAAGTCTAAGGCGAATACTAGTCTAAGAATAGACTAAGGACAAAAATGCTTTCAATGACATAAACCAAACACACAGTACACACCACAAGTTATTGATAATGAACAATAACAGCCGACATGATTTAGTGGCTATAATTTCCCAAAAATAGAGCCTAAGACATGAATTCTACGAATTTATCATGCTCAACAACCAAACACCCCCAAACTCATATGATTTAGTATACAAATGCCTAAACATGCTTAGTCTAAATAGGGGAAAGTCGTATTCTACTTGTAGGCCGACCTGTACGCTCCTACTCAAGTAACCATAGTTTTCACCTTTTGTATGGCCTTAAAATGCTGCCACACAATCAAAAATAGAATCACAATGGTAATATGGTTGTTTTAACAATAAATTTAGTAAATTTTAAGATGGATAATTTCATAGTCAAAATGAAATATGTGACCTACTCTATAAATTATGGAATTGACTCTATGAAGAGGTCCTAGATGCTACAGACTCAAGTCAAAACTCGCACTTTGAGAACTTGGCATAAAGTCATTGATCTCTCAAAGTCTGGAGCACTATCATCATATATTGCTCATTCTCAAACCAGCTCCGCGAGTATACCAAAATATCATTAATGAATACTATGAAAAATGAGTCCAAATATAGCATGAATACAAAAGTCATCAAGTCCATGAATGAAGAAGGGTCATTAGTCAACCCAAAAGACATCATTAGCAGCTAATAGTGACCATAATGAGTCCTAAATGCGGTCTTAGGGATGTCCGCTGCCCTAATCGTCAACTAGTGGCAGCTGCATCTAAGATCAATCTTGGAGAATACCACAGCACCATAAAGCTAGTCAAATAGATCATCAATCCAAGGCATAGGGTAATGGTTCTACAACATCACCTTATTTAGCTTCATGTAATCAACATACATCTACATAGTACCATCCTTTTATTTAAAATAGGACTTGGGCCACAAGGAGATATACTAGGATAAATAAATCCCTTACCTAAAAGATCCTAAAGCTGAACACTAAGCTACTTGAGCTCTACGGGGGCCATATGTATGATAGGATGTAAATAGGAGGAGTACCAAACTCTAAATCAATGGTGAAGTCAGTATCATGATCTAGAGGAAGGCCAGGCCAGTCAGACTATATGTATTGCATCAACCATAAGATCCTCCCTACTAACATCCCTAACATAAGACAAGTACGCCAAACATCTGCTAGCCAATAACCTCCGAGCTCAAACAAAAGAAATTACCCCAACCAGCATGCGACTACAAGATCCCTTCCACACCACTGGCAGGATACCAGATATGGCTAAGGTAACGGTCTCGGCATAACATTCCAAGACCGGATGGTGGGGGGATAACTAGTCCATGCCCAAAATCAAATAAAACTCCAACATATCAAGAAAAATGAGATTATCCCTAGTGTCCCACCCCTGAATAGTCACGATACAAGATCTGAACATTTGATTCACTACTAAAGAATCACCTATTAGTGTCGCTAAGGGCTCTAGACTCATGCTTAGTTGAGGGTCATAATATATATATATATATATATATATATATATATATATATATATATATATATATATGAATAGGTGGATTCTTGATCAAATAAAGTGGAGGCGGGTTGATGGAAAAAAAGAATAATACATGTGATCACATTGTTCGAGGCCTCAGCCTCTTCTCTAGCTGTAACTGCATAGAAGAATGTCTTGGCTCCTCTACCTAGTGCATCTAAAGATATATCAATAACTAGATGTGCTACTACTGGTGGACTAATGATATATCTCCCTGCATTCAAAGAACTCATGTGGTTATTGGCTCACAGTTGGAGGTTGGCCACCTCGGCTAGAAGAGCCCATATGAATACCACCTCGGTCCTAACTCGGACTGGTATTAGGGCTACCTTGATGGTCTTGGTTGCCCTCTGAAGTGTGAAGTGAATCCTGGAATGGGTAGATGGACTGACCCTGCTAGAACCTCTAGTGGGATCTATCATATGACTACCTGGGTTTAAAATAGGGCCTACCCTAGCTATCATCCCGCATGGCTCTCTTTCTGCTGCACTCTTGGGCCTCATGACAGAGTTACTCTAGTTTGTGGGCATGGTCCACCATATCCAGAAATGAGCGGCCCACTGAGACTAAAGATTGGGTCTCAATTCGTAACTGGAGTCTTAAACCTCTGATGAAGCACCAAACTCTCTCCTCCTCAGTAGGTAGGATCATATTAGTATGTCTAGCGAGCTTGTGAAACCTAACCTTATACACTGATACTATCATGGATCCCTACACCAACCATTAAAACTATCTCAGAGTTAATATCTGACGATCCTAAGGATAAACCAAGCCAGGAAGGCCAATAAAACTGTCCATGACACTGGTGGAGACCAAGCTGGCCTAGTCTCTAGGAATGAATGCCACCATTACTAGGCAAGACCACCTACCTCATAAGCAGTGAAGTCAGCTTCTCTTTATTTTATAAACGCCAAAATCTGTAGCCACTCATGGCAAGTGAGTACAATCTCATTAACATCCTCACCCACAGCCCCAGCAAACCACAATGGTGATAATCTAAGGAACTTTACAAGCATCTTTGGCTCTTAAACTGGCATAAATCCCTCTAAATCATCAGGCCGGGCAGCAGGTACCAGTAGTGGCTGAACTACAGGTGCAGGCTGTCCCTATAGTGCCGGAGAAGCTAGAGTTGGGGCCTGCTGCATATCAACAACTAGTATCTGGGAAAACATTACGTGAAGGTCTGAAGCTTCAACTGGCTAGGGTGGTGGTTGGATGCATCCCGAACCCACCAGCTGATGATGTACTGGAGATACCTATGGCTCCACCTCTAGCTCCGGAGTCTTCTCTCTTTCTTGGGCCACTGATATAGCTCGTGCACGACCTTAGGGTTTGCTTCTACCCCTAACTAAGGCCCTATCAAACGTGTGATGCATCCAATAAAGAGTAGAACAAGTGAGATTCAAAGAAAGTGACAAGACACACAAGGCATGATAGTGATACAAAAGTGACAATTTCTTAAAGATATCATCTAGCCCCCCCGAAGATAAGCCAATAATGTTTCCCCACCGAACTTCAAGACTATACTAGACATTAGCTTTGTACAAGTGAGATCGGTGAACCTATGGCTCTAATACCAACTTTACATGACCCTAATCCTCGAGTTATGATGACCCTTACTATGACCTACTAGTAGGCAAGCCAACCCATATTCCAAAACTGTGAGTAATAGGATACAAGGGTAGAAGACCAATAGTTTAAACTAAAAACAATTATAATATAATATGAATATAACTGAACGATGGAAGCAAAACACAAATATATACAAATAAAAGATCCCTCCTAAAATCTGGAAGTCACATGTAAAGAGCTACGAACAAAATTAGTACAAGTCCCAAAAATGGACCACAGAAACAAGACTGTCTCAAAAAGAAAAAGACACACAATATATATATGCAGAGGGAGACGGGAAAATCCAAAATTTTCTATGCTTACCCTCGCCTCCAATCAAGACTGCAGCTGGCTTAAGATCAATGTTGATAGTTAATACTCAGACCTACATCCGAAAAATAGATACAAGTGTTGTATGAGTACTAAAACAACAAGTACCTAGTAGGAGTCATAGGCTGATGGAGCAAGAAAAGTAAAAGTAAACTGAAATGCGAGAAACTAAACACAACTAGAGAAAGAAACAACAAATCAATAGGTATGTACATGAGCGTACTCACAAACAAAGAGAAAGAGAGAAGATCGCTATATCCGTCGGGCTCCCCTAAACCCGACCACTATGCTCATGCACAAGTCTAAAAGTAACAACCCAAGAGGACTCCCATAAGCCCGAAAGGAGCAAAGATAATTGAAATTAGATAAAGAACTCCAAGGTAGTACCAACAGGGTCACAACATTTCGTGACCTTGAATCAAAACTTTCCAAAATCTTGAAGCTTGAACCCCAAGGAGGAAAGAGTAAGGGACTCGAGTTGAAGAAATATAAAAGGATCATGGACTTGAATCAAGATTTGGAAGTAACCAAGGACTGGAACCAATGTTTGGATAATCATGGACTTGAACCACGTGCAAAAGAGACCAAGGACTTGAACCAAGGTAATATCATCTATGTACTAGAAGCAAGGCTAATAAATAGCTATGGACTTGAACCAAAGTTGATAGAGGCGGTGGACTTGAACCACATCTATGTAAGGCTAGGGACTTGACCTGAGGCAATAATACCAATGCAAGGACTTGAACCGCACTCGGTGGAGTAATTTGGGGACTTGAACCATGAGCAGATGCGAATTGGTCAGAATTTTGAGCAGTGGAAAATCGAGCATCATGGAAAGTACCCCAATCCAAGTGCCATTAATAAACCACTCCAGCCCGATCCACAACTAACCAAAATCGATGAATGGACTTCCAGAAACTAAGAGTCAAGTGATACAGGACAAATGGAATCCTAAAATTATGGATATATGGTCCCAAAGATGTGTTACAGCCTAGCTAATCCCCAGGTTATCATACTCAAGTCTTCTATATTAGTCTGCAAGGACCTAAGCCGTCTGAAGCAACGCTAGAGGATTTCCAAGTCGTAACGGCACTGAAAATATATAAGTCCAAGGAAAACACTTGTCTAAGCCTATACAAAGGCCAAACATGCCTTCAATGACATAAATAAAAGACATAGTAACACCATAAGGTATGGATGATAAACATTAACAAGAGACATGATTTAGTGGCCTAAATCTTTCAAAAATAGACATAAGACATGAATCCTAGGAATTTAGCATACTCGACACCCACACACCCCCAAACTCATACAATTCCATATACAAATGCCTAAACATGCTTAGTATAAAAAGGAGAAAGTCATAACCTACATGTAGGCCGACCGCACGTACTCCAACTCAAGTAACTAGAGCTTTTCCCTTTAGTACAGCCACAGAACACTGCCACGCTATTGAATATAGAATTACAACATATATACAGTCATTCTAACACTAAATTTACTAAATTTTAAGACGGAAAAAATTCCTAGTCAAAAACAAAATGTGTGACCCACTCCATAAATTATGGAATTGACTCTGTGAAGAGGTCCTAAATGCTACCCTAATCTTATATTCCAAAAAGGAACATAATTCGGGGCTCGAATCAACCCCAATGACTAACATACATAAAAACATAATTTAATCTAATAAATTAACTAGGGACAACAACTTTATATGGAATTTTACCTCACACGATGAGTCTCCAACTATTTTCAAATACTGAACCAAGTGGGAACGACAATTTTGGACGATTTGATCTTTGAATCACTGATTTTGGTGGAGAAATCAAAGAGTATTCGAGTTTTCAAATGATATAAGTGAGGTGATTCCCGTCTCTAGTCAAAATTAAAAGCCCATGGAATGGATCATGCAATTGCAGGCCAATGGGAACTTTCTCTTCAAGATCACGGAGGGAGTCTCACGATCACGAAGGCTTTTTGGCTCAGGTATCGTGAACATGACTCACTAGGCTCGTGAACCTGCAACAAATGATTTTGCAAATTCCCGAATCTCGATGTTCGGCATTCAATGATGCATTGAAAATTCTCATACGAGGTCATTTTAATGAAAAGTAGGTCTAATACTCAAGTTCTATTTTAGCCAGAATCTACAATGGGCCTCTGGATTACACCGAAAGCGTCAGGAAGCGAACGAAGGGTCATTCTAGACCAAAGTCAACCTTTGGCAAAATTTCAAAGACTAAAGAACCAAATGGCCCCAAACTTATACTGATTGGCTCGATACTTTTCCCGACCATGCCACTAGCCTAATTTAGCCATTCTGGAGTTGATGGACCCATTAAAATTTCATTTTGAGGCCATTTACCTAAAGTAAGAACCAAAGTCAAATTTTTAAGTTATAAAAGCTTTAAAACAGGGAAACTTGCCTAAAACCCAAACGAACAACTAGACGACCAAGCAGTTAGTACTACCAAGTTATTAATGAATTGGAGTCGCTATAGGAATGCTCTAAACGATAAAGTGAATGCTTTAATTCAAAACTAACCTAGAAGGTCATTACAACATCCACTACTAAAAGATATTTCATCCGTGAAAGTAAGAGTCAAGAAGTACATGAAGGCTTATATAAGCCAAGGAACTACTCCACATCTCTTGCCTGATCTCTCAGGTAGCCTCGTCGATTGGACAATGCCTCCAATGGACCTTAACTACAGGAAGGCTTTGGATCGTAACTATCTAATATCTCTAGCCAAAATAAAAATTGGCTCCTCAATATAACTCAGACGTTCATCCAACTCAACCGGAGCAAACTAGAGCACATAAGACTCATCTGGAACATACCAGCACAATATCAAAATATAGAAAATTGGAAGAATAACTGAAAATGTTGGGGTCAAAGCTAACTCATAAGCAACCTCACGAACTATCCTCAAAATCTCAAAAGGCCTAATATATATTAGGCTAAGCTTTCCCCTCCTCCTAAACTTCATCAAACCCATCATGGGCAATATACGAAGGAACACTCTGTCACCAAAGTCAAATCTCACTAGCTGATGCTTTCGATCGGCATAACTCTATTATCTACTCTAAGCTATCATGAGCCTATCCCGAATCACCCTTACATGATCTAAGGCCTTTTGAATCAAGTCTTTACTGCATGACTTGGACTCTGTGGACTCAAACCAACCGACTAGAGAGCGACAATGCTTACCATATAAGGCCTTGAATGGGGCCATCTGAATACTAGAATGGTAGTGGTTGTTGTATGTAAGCTCGGCCAATGGCAAATACTTGTCACACTGACCCCCAAAATCCATAACACAGGCCTACAACATATCCTCAAGAACTTAAATAATGTGCTTTTACTGACCATTAGCTTGTATGTGAAAAGTTATACTAAGGTCAACATGGGTACCCAACTCCTATTGAATAGTCCTCCAAAAGATGGATATGAACTGTGAGCCCCAGTCCAAACTGATAGAAAAAGGCACACCATGAAGGAGAACTACCTTTCGAATATAGATACTGGCCAATGTCTCAGCACTGTAGGAAGTATGAATAGGGAGGAAGTGTGCTGACTTGGTTAATCGATCCACGATGAACCAAATACTATTAATACCACAAGAAATGTGAGGTAACCCCATAATGAAGTCCATGGTGATATGCTCCCACTTCCACTCGGGAATGGGTAATCTCTACGCCAATAGGACTCAAATGCTTAGTCTTAACTTATTGACAACTCAAACACCGCAATACATAGTCTATAATATATATCCCCATATAGCTCCACCAACAATGGTGCCACAAGTCTTGATACATCTTAGTGGTTCTCGGATGGATAGAATATCTAAAATCTTGAGCCGCACCAGGGATGACATGGATCAAACCCCTAACTCTTGGAACAGAGATATGACTACCAAACCTTAATACCCCATCTGGATCTAAAGTAACCTGGTCGGCATCATCTCCCAAACCCCAATCTCGAAGAGAAACCAAATCCTTATTCTCAAACTAAGGATTTGATCCAATAGAGATAAATCAGCTCCCACATAAGCTAGCATATGCCGGGAATCAAAAACATCGAGCTAAATCATCTTGTTAACTAAGGACTAGATGTCCAAATCCAAAGATCACTCCACAGTAGAAAAAAAGCTAGATTACCCATACTCACTGCCTTCTAACTCAAGGCATCTAGTACTATATTCGCTTGGCCCATATGGTAGAGAACAAAGAGGTCATAGTCCTTCATAAGGTCAATGCAATGGCGCTACCTCGAAATAAGATCCCTCTTACTCATAATATACTGAAGACTCTTGTGATTAGTGTAGATCTCACATCAAACTCCATACAAGTAGTGCCTCCAAATCTTTAGCCAAAAACTAGTGTTGCCAACTCTAAGTCATAAGTGGGGTATTTGTACTCTTGTAGATTAAGCTACCTTAACACATAAGCAATAACCTAGCCCAGTTGTATTAGTACACAACCCAAACCAACACCGAATGCATCACAATATACCGTGAAGCCCTCACCCTCAACTGTAAGAGTCAATATAAGAGTGGTGTTAAGAAACTCCATGAGCCTTAGAAAGATCCTCTTACACTCCTCCAACCATATAAAGGGAACATCCTAGTGTGTCAATTAAGTCAGAGGTACTACTATAGTAGAAAATCCCTTAATAAAGCATCAATAGTACCCTACTAAATCGATAAAGCTACCAATCTTAGTCATAGAGGTAAGCCTGGCCCAATCACGGATAGCCTCCATTTTTGTCGGATCTACCATAATGCCATCCTTGGATAGAACGTGCCCCAAGAATTCTACAGACTCAAGCCAAAACTCGCACTTTGAGAACTTGGCATAAACCCGCTAATCTCTCAAAGTTTGCAGCACTATCCTCAAATATTGCTCATGGTCCAACCATCTCCATGAGTATACCAAAGTATCATTGACCAATACTATGAAAAATGAGTCCAAATATGGCATGAATACATAAGTCATCAAGTCCATGAATGCAACAGGGTCATTAGTCAACCCAAAAGACATCACTAGAAGCTAATAATGGTCGTAACAAGTCCAAAATACAGTCTTAGGGATGTCCGCTCTCTTAGAGAATACCACGGCACTATAACGCTGGTCAAATAGATCATTAATCCTAGGCATAGAGTAACGGTTCTATAGCATCACTTTGTTTAGCTACATCTAATCAACACACATCCGCATAGTATCGTCCTTCTACTTAAAAATAGGACGGGCCCCAAGGTGATACACTAGGATGAATAAATCCCTTACCTAAAAGATCCTAAAGTTGAATACTCAGCTTCTTGAGCTCTACGGGGCCACATGGTATGGTAGGATGGAAATAGGAGGAGTACTCGACTATAAATCAATAGAGAAGTCAGTATCATGATTTGGAGGAAAGCCAGGTCGGTTGGCAGGAAACACATTTGTAAACTTTTAGACTATATGTATTAAATCAACCATAAGACCCTCCCTACTAACATCCCTAACAGAAGACAAGTATGCCAAACATCTGCTAGCCAATAACCTCCAATGCCGAACAAAAGAAATCACCCCAACCGACATGAGACTACAAGAGCCCTTCTACACCACTGGCGGGATACAAGAAATATCTAAGGTAATGGTCTTGGCATAATAGTCTAAGACCGCACGGTGAGGGGATAACCAGTCCATTCCTAAAATCAAATAAAACTCTAACATATCAAAGAAAATGAGATTATCCCTAGTTTCCCACCCTAAACAGTCACCATATAAGATCTGAACACTTGATTCACTACTAAAGAATCACCTATTGGTGTCGCTAAGGGCTCTAGACTCATGCTTAGTTGAGGGGCATAATACACAAATATATATATATATATATATATATATATATATATATATATATATATATATATATATATATATATAAATAGGTGGATTCTTGATCAAATAAAGTAGAGGTAGGCTAATGGCATAAAAGAATAATACATGTGATCATATTGTTCGTGGCCTCAGCCTCTTCTCTAGCTGCAGTTGCATAAAAGTGGGTCTGAGCTCCTCTACCTGGTGCATCTACTTGGCCACCTTTCCTGCCTCCTTGAGGGCCTCTTTTTGCATCCTTATGACCGCCTATGTGATCCTGGTCCTGGCCACTACCTCTAACTAAATATGCTACTACTGGTGCTGGTGTGGCTGACCTACGAAGAGCAAACTCGCGAGACTAATGATCTATCTCTCTGCATTCATAGCATTTATGTGGTTATTGGATCGCAGATGGAGGTTAGCCACCTCATCTAGAAGAACCCATTTGAATACCACCTCATCCTTGACTCAGACCGGTACTAGGGCCACCTTAATGTTATTAGTTTCCCTCTGAAGTGTGAAGTGAAGCCTGGAATGGACAGATGGACTGACCCTGCAAGAACCTCTGGTAGGATTTATCATATGACTACCTCGGCTTAAACTAGGGTCCACCTTGGCTATCATTCTGTGTGGCTCTCTTTCCGCTTCCCTCTTGGGCCTCATGATGGAGCTGATCTAGTGTGCACGCATGGTCCACCATATCCAGAAAAAAGCGGCCCACTTAGACTAAAGATTTTGTCTCAATTTGTAACTAGAGTCTTAATTCTCTGATGAAGAACCAAACTCTCTCCTCCTCAATAGGTAGCATCATAGTAGTATGTCTAGGGAGCTCATGA
This sequence comes from Solanum dulcamara, assembly GCF_947179165.1. NCBI lineage: Eukaryota > Viridiplantae > Streptophyta > Magnoliopsida > Solanales > Solanaceae > Solanum > Solanum dulcamara. Next base: position 21,987,221 of record NC_077238.1, read on the forward strand.
AACCTGGCCTTGTACTCTGGTACTATCATGGAGCCCTATACCAATCATTAAAACTAATCTCAGAGTTGATATCTGATGATCCTAAGGATAAACTGTGCCAAGAAGGACTATAAAATAGTTAATGACACTGGTAGAGACCCAACTGGCCTAGTCTCTAGGAATGAATGCCACCATTGCTACGCAAGACCACCTAGCTGATAAGCAGTGGAGTCGGCTTCTCTCCATTCCATGAACCCCAAAGTTTGTAGTCACTCATGGTAGTAAGTAGAAATTCATTAGAATCCTCACCCACAGCCCCAACAAACCTCAACAGTGATAATCTAAGGAACTCTACAAGTATCTTCGGCTCTTGAAGTGGCATGATGCCCTCTAAATCATCAGGTTAGGCAGCAGGTACCAATAGTGGTTGAACTCTGGTGCAGGTTGTCCCTGCGATGCTGGAGAAGCTGGAGCTAGGACCTGCTGTATAACCCCAATAATAACTAGTATCTGGGCAAACATTGCCTGAAGGTCTGAAGCTACAACTGGTTGGGGCAATGGTTGGACGGGTCCCGAGCCCACCGGCTGATAATGTACTAGAGATACTTGTGGCTCCACCTCCAGCTCCAGAGTCTGCTCTCTTTCTTGGGCCAGTGATATAGCTCGGGCACGACCTTAGGGTTTGCTTCTATCCCTAACTAGGGCCCTATCACGTGTGCGAGCCATCTAACAAAGACTAGAACAGGTGAGATTCCAAGAAGGTGACAAGACACACAAGGCATGATAGTTATACAAAAGTGACAATTTCTTAAAGATATCATCTAGCCTCCCGAAGATAAGCCACTGACGTCTCCCCACTGAACTTTAGGCTATACTAGACATTAGCTTTGTACAAGTGAGATCGGTGAACATGACCCTAATTCTCAAGTCATGATGAACCATACTATGACCTACTAGTAGGCAAGCCAACCCATATTCCGAAACTGCGAGTTATAGGATGCAAGGGTAGAAGACCAATAGTTTAAACTAAAAACAATTATAATATAATATGAACACAACTAAACGATGGAAGCAAAACACAAATATATACAAATAAAAGATCTCTCTCAAAACCTAGAAGTCACATGTAAAGAGCTATGAATAAAATTAGTACAAGTCCCAAAAGTGGACCACAGAAACAAGACTGTCTCAAAAACAAAAAGACGAACAATATATATATATATATATATATATATATATATATATATATATATATATGTAGAGGGAAATGGGTAAATCTAAAAAAAAATTGCTTATCCTCGCCTCCGATCAAGACTGCAGTTGGCTTAAGTTCAATGTTGATAGTTAATACTTAGACCTACATCCCAAAAAACAGATGCAAGTATTGTATGAGTACCAAAACAACAAGTACCTAATAGGTGTCATAGGACGATGGAGCAAGAAAAGCAAAAGTAAACTGATATGTGAGAAAATAAACACAACTAGAAAAAGAAATAAGAAATCAATAGGTATGTACACTAGCGTACTCACAAACAAAGAGAAAGAGAAAAACTAGCTATATCTGTTAGGCTCCCATAAAACCGATGGGTATGCTCATGAACAAGTCTAATAGTAACAACCCAAATAGACTCCCATAAGCCCGAAAGGAGCAAATATAGTTGAAACTAGATGAAGAACTCTAAGGTAGTGCCAACAGGGTCACAATATTCTGCGACCTTAAACCGAACCTTTTCAAAAACCTGAAGCTTGAACCCCAAGGAGGAAAGAGTAAGGGACTCGAGCTGAAGAAATATAAAAAGATCAGGGACTTAAACCGAGATTTGGAAGTAACCAAGGACTAGAACCAATATTTGGATAATTGTGGAATTGAACCACGTGCTAAAGAGACCAATGACTTTAACCAAGGTAATATCATCTATGTACTAGAATCAAGACTAATAAGTAGCTTTAGACTTGAACCAAAGTTGATAGAGGTGGTGGACTTGAACCACAACTATGTAAGTCTAGGGACTTGAACTGAGGTAATAATACCAATGCAAGGACTTGAACCACACTCGGTGAAGTAATTTGGGGACTTGAACCATAAGTTGATGCGAATCGGTCAGAATTTTGATCAGTGGAAAATCAGGCATCACGGGGAGTACCCCAATCTGAGTGCCATTAGTAAACCACTCCATCCCAATCCACATCTAACCAGAATCAATGAATGTACTTCCAGAAACCAAGAGTCAAGTGATACGGGACTAATGGAATCCTGAAATTATGGATATATGGTCCCAAAGCTGTGTTACAGCCTAGCTAAGCCCCAGGTTATCATACTCAAGTCTTTTATATCAGTCTACAAGGACCTAAGCCATCTGAAGCAACACTAGAGAATTTCCAAGGACTAACGGCACCGAAATACGTAAGTCCAAGGCAAACACTTGTCTAAGCCTATACTAAGGCCAAGCATTCTTTTAATGGCATAAATAAAACACACAGTACACACCAAAAGGTATGGATGATCAACATTAACATGAGACATGATTTAGTGGCCCAAATTTTTCGAAAATAGACATAAGACATGAATCCTAGGAATTTAGCATACTCGACACCCAAACACCCCCAAACTCATATAATTTCGGATACAAATGCCTAAACATGCTACATCTAAAGAGGGGAAAGTCATAGCCTACCTATAGGCTGACCAGACACGCTCTAACTCAAGTAACCGAAGCTTTTCCATTTAGTACAGCCACAGAACACTGCCACACTATTGAATAGAATTACAACATATATACGTTCATTCTAACACTAAATTTACTAAATTTTGAGACGGACCAATTTCTACATCAAAAATAGGTACATGGGACCCTTTCTTTAAATTATAAAATTTTGTTTTTGAAGAGCTCCTAAAAGCTACCCTGAACTTATGTTCCAAAAATAAACACAATTCAAGGATCGAACCATCCCCAATGACCAATACACATAAAAACACAATTTAAGATAAGAAATTCACTAGGGACAATAGCTTTAAATGGGATTTTACCTCACACGATGAGTCTCCAAATATTTTTGAACGTTGACCCAAGAAGGTACGATAATTTTTGACGATTTGAGCTTTGAATCATTGATTTTGGTGGATAAATAAGAGAGTAATTGAGTTTTCAAATGATACAAGTAAGTTGATTCCTGTCTCAAGTCTTAAACTAAAGGCTAGGGAATTGCTTATTGAGATCGCGGAGCATAAGGCTCACAATCGCAAGCCTCTAGGAACTTTCTTTTCGAGATTGTAGAGGGAGTCTCGTGATCGCAAAGGCCTTAGGGCTTAAGCATCGCGAATGCAACCCACTGGGCTCGCGAACGTGAAGGCTAAGGGTGGCCTGCACCAACATCAACTGCAACAAATGATTTTGCAAAATCCTAAATCTATGACAAACTGCTCAAAATTCGTTCGAAATCATGTGCGCACAAAAAGGATATGCTACCCCACCAAATTCGATATTCCGAACTCAATGGCGTATTCAAATTTCCCATATGAGGTCAGAATGCACCCTTCTTATAGAATTATAAAGATAAATGCTCTTTCACATCTTCTTAACTTGAAATTGCTGGGGAGAGAAAAGGTTCCTTCTTTAGAGGGTACTACTGGGAACAGATCCAGTGAAGACAGGGTGGAGCCTATAGCTCAGAGGATTAGATCACGTGGCTATGAACCACAGTATCGAGGGTTTGAATCCCTCCTCGCCAACAACCGGCCCAAAAGGGAAGTACCTTTCCCTCTATGGGTAGGAAAATCATGAAAAGTGGGTACCACACCCAAAATCCATTTTTTGGTTGAAATAGGCAATGGGCCTCGAGAAACAAATGAAGGGTCATTCTAGACCAAACTCGATATTCCAAAATTAATTGCGCTGACTGAATTTTATCTAAGTGTGTTTTCCAAGAATATTTACCAATGTCAACCTTGGGATAAATTTCAAAGTCTAAAGCGTCAATGTCCCCAAACTAGTACCGATACTCGTGTCAACTATGCCACTAGCCTAATTTGGCCATTCTAGAGATGATGGACCCGTTAGAATTTCATTTTGAGCTCATTTACCAAAAGTAATTATAGAAGTTAACTTTTCAAGTTATAAAAACTCTAAAAATGGGAAATGAATCTAAAACCTAAAAGAACGACCAGGGGACCGAATAGTCAGTGCCACCAAGTCATAAATGACCTAGGTTGCTACATAAATTCTCTAAATGATGAAAAAGAGGAATTAATTCTAAAATGACCTAGAGGGTCATTACATACATAGTCCGAGCTTAGAAAATACACAGGTGTAGAAGCAAGAAGTAAGTACCAAATAATATTGTACTTGGCAAGTCAACTAAAAAAATCAGGCAAATTTAAGAGACACTAGAACTCCTTTCATCCCAACCGAACCTCCTCAATTACAAACCTGCACAGAAATCATCCCAATCTAGTCTATGTAGTTCATATATATGTATTAAGTAGGTCAACATTAGCTCGTTAGCATCACCGAATAAGTCACATCAGTATTAATATACCACAGAAACACAAAGAGGCATATACACACTTTAAGATGAAAAATAGGATGTAATACAATACAATGCAATGTGATGTCATGGAAATTGATGCATGTTTTCCCCTAATGATACATATTAGCTGTAAAACAGAATGGAACCCATAGGGGCCACACAAGGACTATGTATCCACCACGAACGTGTGGCTTGATCATATTTCTATCATAGATAACTCCACCACAAACATGTGACCCAATCCCTATTTCCTTTCAATATGAGTCCGCCAGAACCATTTCCCATCAACATAAATATCAATCCGTCGGAAATATTTTCCATTGGCATAAGTGACAATTGAGTCTCATTACATTATTCCAAAATTAATGCAAATAAGCATGTTCACACAAATAATGAGAGAATGATAGTGTCCACAATTATAACACAATTCATATCAATGCAATTCACGTCACACTATCAATAATATATCAACGTCAACAAGTACATCATTTACATCATTATGAGTCATCTAGTCTACATTTCATTAACCCTTTATCACATTTAAGATCAATCGGTGAGCAAGTATGTCCTAGTCAACTCTCATAATAAACAATGATCAAATGACAAATTCATCAATTTTATAATCACATTTAGGCTATCATAGCATTTAATCAAGTTCATGTCAAGGAGTTCACAATTTCGATTATCATCATAGCACACATAGTCCTTTTATTACCCCGATCTTTCATTAGGTACAATTTACATATTTATCATCCCAAACCTTATTCCTATTTTACCCCAACACATCTACAAAAGCAGGTTCAACTAATCTACAAAATTAACGAGGTTTTAGAAGTTCACTTGCCTTAGTAAAATGACGACAATCAAACATTTGAGTCTTCCCCTTCTGAAGTATCCAAAACATCACAATCTAGTCAACTAATGATTCACAATAATATTCTGAAACTAACAACAACAATTTCAAAAATTCAGGAAAAAGGGTCAAAATGGCTCAAAAATCCAATTGCAAGAACAAAGGATAAATTTGAAAATTAACACATAAATACGTTACCCAAAGCATTTGGAAACCAATGGTGAAAGCCATTTTAAAACGTAGTTAAAATCAGTCCATAAACATCAATTTAACTAAAATTCATGTTTTTGAGTAAAATCCCCAATACCCGGATCAAAAACTCTGACTCAAATCTGAAATATTTCTTTAAAACATCTTACCCATGTTTAGGAAAGTTCAAATATGAAATTTCATCAAAAATAGAGGTAAAATCAAATCCTCAATTTACCAAACTTTATCTTTACCAAAAAAACAAAATTATACGTGGATAATATGATGAAAATAATCAATGAATCAACAAGTTTATGTCAAAATTAGTTTACCCATAACATAAGGATCCTAAATAAAACCCTTTTCATCAAAAACAGAATTCAAATCGATAAAACCCCAATTTTCTTCAAGAAATTTATGTATAGGGAAGAAAACCAAATGAAGAATTCATGAGCAAATGTCGAATTGAGAATTGTATACTAACCATCATATTATATCGAAGAGAAAGCCTTAAGAATCACTCAATTCCGAGCTCTAAAACTCCCAATGTGCTCAAAATACCAAATGAACGCAATCTAAAATTTATATACCTGTGCACCTCTATTTTGCACCAGAAAACCAACAACTTCAATTTTTACTAAAAGAGACGTAACTTCCTCATACGATAACGAAATAAACCGATTCATTTTTCTAAATGTCTTTAAAATGATATGTACATTCTTGTATAATCAAAACTCAATTTTGCACTCATTTTCCCAGTCAAATATTATTTCTGCTCTATAAATAATTATTTTATATTTTGCGATAAAAATCCAATCTCGACTTAGCAAAAATGCACCAAAAGTTGCAGATCAGTCCTCTAATTCATGCTCAAAATTACAGAAGTTTTATAATAATTTTTTGATCTTTAAAACTAATAATGAAACTTTTAGTTGCCACAATTTGCTAAAATAGTGCCAAAGCACCAAAGTAGTGTAAAAACTCACCCAAGACTCATTCAGAATTTTCCGAACACAAACCAAATATGCTAATTTCTTGGAAAGGATATTTTGGACTCAATAGAACCATCAAAATTTGAATTTGAGGTCCCCTTAACCCGAAATTCAATTAGTCACAACTAAACTAACTTTAGGCCTAAAAATACCAAATTGAGTTTGGAACCTCTAAACATTCAGTCAAGACCACTTCCAGACCTAAAATCATCCTCCAATTCCAATGGAGTTGTCAAAATTTCATTTCGTGCATTGAAACTCAGAATGTTGACCAAAGTCAACTTTATGACCAAAAATTCAAGAATTTCCAAGTTAGAACCTCAAATCCTCGACAGAATTCTATTCCGAGATTCATAGCTCCGGTTGTTACCAAAAATCACTTTTTGATACTTTAAGCCTTTAGAATCTCAAAAAATTCAAAAACTTAATTTTTCAAAGAATTTCCCAAAACTAACTTTGAGAACTGATCGATCATGTCTCGGAGAAACTACTAGGAGGGGTAAAATGGTTATTTTGAAAAAGTTACAAAAAAACCTTTAGGGTTATTACGTTATGTCTATACGTCTTGGTTTGAATAATGAAAGTCAATTTTTTAGAACAATTTGCAAGGTGAGTCATCGCATCCTAGAGTTTATTTTAAATGACACAAAAAGATACATAACTGCATTCTTAATCAAAATATTTTTTATTCGATTTAAACTTTTCTAACATTTAATGGATCCTAATATTTATCAATTGTTCATGAAAGACCCTTTCAGAGAATGAAAAGCTAGGAAAAGCTAATCATGTTAAATTCAAGCTTTTTCCAATTTCAATTAAACCCTGACCCAATTATCACAAGCCCTTCTAATTTAAATTAATTGTTGAGCCCAATTTATTCATCAAAATCCATACATTGGCAATTTATTTTATTTGGCCAATTTTTATTAAGCTAACGCTTAGTAGACAATCCTAGATGACAATGATGTAACACACGAACATGAAGATCAAACAAAAATATGTAATTTTCTCAAAAAACAAATGAACACAGTATGTTAAGCGTACAAAGTGAATAAAACATTTAATTCATTAGGACTAAATCTCATCCAAATATCAATTAATAATGTAGCATAGAACATTGGGTTTCATGTTTTAAAGAAAAACAAGGTAAAAATTGACCTTTAAGTATGTAAGAAATAATCACAATATTATAGTAACTTTGCTTTAAATTTTACAATATGTAACATAAAATTTGAGCAATTTTGTAACATTCAAATCAAATCTTATATAATGGTGAAATCAAATCATACAATGAAAATTAAATGTTACCTTTTGTGAATATTAATTCACAAGAAGAAAATGGCCATAATCAGGAACCACAAACTAGGAACCATGAAAGTGAACCTCAATCTCAACTAAATTCTTGATATGTTTTTCTGTGTGCATTCTCTTTGGCTCTTGTGCGTGTGTTATTTTCTTTTCTCAGAGTTTTGGTATGCTTTTGCTTTCCTTTCTATTATAGATGATGAATCTTGTATTGTGTATTTATACTATATATGTGTAGGAGTGAGAGCATGTGTGGGAGTTGAGTGGAGTGTATTTTGGAATAGTGGGGGTGTGTGGTGTTGTGAGTTGGGATAGTGGGGAATGGGTTTGCTGATTAATGATAACTAGATAATTTTGATTAATTATTGTTTATCTGGTTATTGTTTTGAAAGCAAAAATAAAAAATAAAATATATTGATAAAAATATTAAGAAAATTTTTTGAACTAATACAAATATAAGAAAAGTTGAATAGGTAATCTAAAAATATACTTAAGAAACTCCTGTAAGGCTTCCGCTACTCTAGTTTGGGAATTGGCCTTGTTGTTAAGGCGAACACCTGCTATTCTAATTGAAATGAACTTGAAAGTTGACAATGCTTTCCAGATAATATCGTGACATTGAAAAGTGGATTGAAATGAATTGACAAGTAGATCCCTGAAATCAAAATAATCAAAAGCAATAGCACAAAATTTTGTTGCCCTAGTTTACTTTAACGAAAATTTTGTAAGTATAAATAAAAGATGTTTCTTATCTATGAATTGAGAATGACTTTAACTTCATTGCAATGCCTTCTCAACGTTTCAGTGAAACTCCATTTTTCATGATGATCCAATTAAATGAAATTCTGCTAGACTAAGACACATTATCAGGGATGGTCGTGGTATACTAAATCTCATTATTCAAGAGGGTCCTGCTATACTAAATCTCATTATTCAGGAGGGACCTGCTATCCTAAATTCCATTATCCAGGAGGGTCCTGTTACGCTAATTCCCATATCAAGGAGGGTCCTGCTATGATAAATCACATTATCTAGGAGGGTCTTGCTATACAAAATCTCATTATCTAGGAGGGTCGTACTATACTAAATCTCATTTTCTAGGAGGGTCCTTCTACACTAAATCCCATTTTCTTGGATGGTCCTGCTATACTTAATCTCATTGTCCATGAGGGTCCTACTACACTAAATCTCATTGTCTAGGAGGGTCCTACTTTCTCATTATCCAGGAGGGTCCTATTATGCTAAATCTCATTATATAAGAGAGTCCTGCTATGCCAAATCCCATTATCTAGGAGGTCCTCCTATATTAAATCTCATTATCCTATACAATCCTGCTATGCTAATTCCCATTATCTAGTACGGTCTTGCTATGCTAAATTTCATTATCCAAAAGGGTCCTGATATACTATATCTCATTATCCAGGAGGGACCTGCTATGCTAAATACCATTATCTAGGAGGGTCCTGCTATGTTAAGTCCCATTATCCATGAGGGTCCTACTATACTAAATTCCATTATCCACAAAGGTCCTACTACGCTACATCCCATTATCAAGGAGGGTCTTATTATACTAAATCTCATTATCCATGAGGGTCCTGTTATACTAAATCTTATTGTCTAGGAGGGTCCTTCTATACTAAATCTCTTTATCCAGGAGGGTCCTTCTATGCTACATCCTAAAGAAAAACAACATAAAAAATTTCCCCAGTGAAAATAAGAAAATTGTGAGTTATATAAGTAACTGTAAATTTTCAATAAAAGTGAGATTGGAAGTATTTATCCTATGAGAAAAATATAAATAAATGTCTCAGACTAGGAAGCATTTATCATAAATGTCTCAGACAAGGAAGTATTTATCCTAGGAGAAAATAAAAAATAATTGTCTCAGATTAGGAAGTGCTTATCATAGGAGATAATAAAAAATAAATGGCTCAGACTAGAAAATGTTTATCCTAGGAGAAAATAAAAAATAGTTGTCTCATACTAGAAAGTGTTTGTCCTAGAAGAAAATGAAAAATAAATGTCTCAGACTAGAAAGTGTTGATCCTATGAGAAAATAAAAAATAACTATCTATCATGACCCGATTTCGATCCATGATGGAACCTGCTAACACCCACCAATAATTAAGCCTAACCCTTAACCCATAGCCCAGAACCTGAGGCAACGGGCTATCAAGCGGAAGATGAGCAATAAAGCAAAAAATAAGTAATAAGGAGACAAAACTGAATAAATCATAAGGAACCCCTCCAAGACCTGACATCAGTCGATAATCGAGGATCTAAATCAAAATACGGATACAAGGCTTTTTGAAATACAAAATAAGTACAAACAATCGTCAACTCTGATGGCTAGGAGATCACCAAATCTCTGAATTAAGCTACTCCGCACCAATCTAAATCAAATGCGATAAACCATACTATGATCTATAGGGTGCAAAAGTGTAGTATGGGTACTCAGTAGGCATAGGCCGACTGAGTTCCACAAATAAAGCAAGTATAAATCACATGTAATCAGGTAAATATAGCACAAGTAAACAAATAAGATCTAAACATAAGGTAAACTAGGAAATGAGAGTAAAGAGGCTGAATATATATATATATATATATATAGAAGACAGAGTCAAAGAACGCACCTGCACGAGCAAGCCACAACCTATTTATAGTAAGGAGCACTAAAGGAGCTAACTAATCAAGGACGAAAGCATTGTCTATCACAACTAATCACATATCACCTAAGAACTAAGCCAACTGAGTCTAACAGGAAAATCCACCAATAACAACCCAGACTAAGACAACCTACAAACCACCTACAAATATAATAAGAGATAAGAACAGTATAATTAGAGAATAACTGATCGGACGCCTTTACCTCCAAAAGGTACAAATAATGGCAAACATAGCCCCGACCCCCATAAATCGAGGGACCAAATAGCAAACAAATATATTGGTGATAGGCAATGCTAATGAATGAAAGTTTGTACTAAAAACCAGTAACATCATCGGTGGCTCTCAGCAATCAGCAATGACAACAAGTGTATAGACACACCTTGGCCATTGGCCTGCCAGGTGGGACCCATGCGACCCCCTCATCTAGTGTCATGGTGCATTGGCCAGAGGGGCCTATAGGGGATACAAAAAGTTCGTATACACTGCTTGGGCCCGAACCAAGTCTTACGTAGACATATAGTATCCCCGTAGTGGTATTGAACTATGAGTGGTCAACCTGATATAGAAAAGGGCGATGCTGCATCGGATAATCAAGTACAAGCTAAATGCATTCTGGATGCAGCCAACGTATTATAGGGTGACACCGCGCAGGATATTAATAGAAACTGAGTGCATCTTCGATACCTCAAAATTGTTAGTATAAAATAGAGCACAGCCTCACCACCTTGTAAATCTCAAATCATTTTATCAAAGTATTCCAGGTGGTATGACTCTCGTTAAAAGCCAATTTGAAAGTAGAAAAAGTGTGAGAATATCCTCTCAAAAGTATTAGTGAAAATCCAATGAAATACCAGGATCGTACCACAAAATGAGTGAATATGCTCAATCAATGCAAGCATGACATTACTAGTATCCAAACAAGAAACACACAATAAAACTGATAAAATTGAGCTAAACCATGTAGTCAGGACAAGAAGGGACTAACCTGGGATCTAATCGCTCCTCGGGCAAGGCCTTGGGACCAATTAATAGATAATAGATATAGAGACATCCTAAGCCTATCATTGAGTAAGAGTGAACAATCGAGACATGGCTCAAAATCATATTGGGAGAGAAATATATCTAGGATCGATGCCTTACCACAAAATATGCAATCTCAACTCCCAACAAGCATGGCTAAGCAAAATCTATGGCTACAACAAGCCATAGAGGTTTCTGGCACTAGCACTAAGTCACACCAGCCATCTCAATCCCCTACCAAAATCTACGCCTAACTAAAAAGGCACCAGAACAAAAACTAAAGCATCTAATGCTCAAACCTAGCCTAAATCCATCAGTACCGATCCTAAGACAGATTTTCTCACCCAACAATAATGCAAGCAAAACCAAAAACTCAAAATAAGAATCTCAAGAGACTACGCTAGTATAAGGTTCAACCAGAGTCAAGGAATTGGAATAGAAAGGAGGGAGGCCCTAAACCCAGCCAATACCAACCTAAATCATATGCAATATATACTAAATGATATCTAATAGAACTCAGTCAAAAGAGGAGACAATAGCCGCCCATACATACTCTGAATCCATTAAGATGAAGCTCTCGACCATAGGTCTCTCTCATTTTGTTTTTCACTCACTATCCCCTTACAATGCTCATGAGGGATTTCACCAATAAAACTCTCTCATCTATCACTTTCTCTCAACTCTATGATACCTTACCAATACTCGTGAGAATATTTATCAATAAGAAACTCTCACTTTTCACTCTTTATGCCAATGACAAGATATTTTTCCTTATAAAATATCAGCACTGAAAGCTTCCTTGACTTGCCATTCTTTACAATTGATCAGAAGGTCTTTCTTTGAATTGTAATGACTTCTGGACAGGGTTAGAAAGAAAAAAAAAGGCATGAAAACTCAAAGGTAATACTTGTAAAAAGGTTAAGACTTATAACTTTTGAAATCCACTCTTTTTACAAAACATAAAAACTCCTTTGTTTCCTAGTTTTTGTGATGGCAACTTTCTAGATTTTTTCTTTGTTGGAATGAACCTCAGCATAAGATTCCCTACGTATCTTTTCAAGCAAGAATCTGGTCTATCACGACCCAAAAACTGAAGTCATGATGGCACACATCTCAATACCCAACCTGATGTGTAAGCCTAAAAGTAAAACTCATACGAGACTCCCAAAGGGGAAGTCAAGCCAAATTTAAATGAAAAGGAAAGTAACAAAAATAATATCCCAAAACCTGATGTCATAAGTTTAAATATAATCTAATAAAAAGTATGAATTTGAATATACAATATAAGTCTCAAAATAGTACTAAAGACTGGGAAATAAAAGATAGAACTAGTGGCGATTCGGATCCTAGGATCTCACCACTAATCTGAAGCTGCGAAGTACGCTAGAAGATAAGCTGCCACAAGGAACGCCCTAACTAGGATCTGTGTTAAAAAGGGACACAAAAGTAGGGGTGAGTACAATCCACATGCATGTACTCAGTAGGTTTATCCGACTTATATAAGGAATCAATCAAACCTATGAAATAAACTAAGGAACTCTTCCACCTAAATATAGAAAAGTCTCATTCTAGCATCGATGCAGCCAGTTTATATAGAATGGCACAATTAAAGTAAACACATTAGGACAATTCATTATCAAAAATAATTAGATAAGTCAAGTAGTACAGATAGCAATGTAATGCAATGCAGTATGATGATATAATGATGTGGTGGTACGGTAGAATCAAGGATGTCGCATACACTTATCGAGTAAAGGCTTCCAGACAAAGACCCATGGGGCCTCGCAGTCCATATACCAAATCACGGTCTCAAAATGTCATAAACTTGCCACCTTGCTAGTGGTCAAGGATATAAAAAGGTGCCACATTTTATTTCTCAAAAAGAATTTCACAGTTCTCAATTTCCCAATATTAATGATATAATGAATGAGGATGAATGCATCGCAACACATATGGCATAGAGGTAATATTCTACTCAACATGTAATACAAGGTTCAAAGTTCTCAAAACTCAGCCTAGACATGATATCCACCCTCAATAGATAGCAATGGAAATGAAATATCAAAATAAGTTTTCACCTTCTTTCAAAAACATTTCAGTGCTCAATTATGCTCAAAACCCCCCAACTGAACCTCTCAGGAGGGAATTATAAGTCAAATAGTCTTCTCATGCCTTTCTCACATGCAAATCATGGATCACATATTATCAAGAGTAGATAAGAAAGCAAATAAGACCCCCACAAAGGCTACACAACATAAATAAGCCCACACACAGGCATCACAATATACATAATAGTCTCAAACCATGTTACAAACCCATCCTAAAGTCTATAACATATGAGTGACTAATTACCTCATCCCCATATTAAAGAAAGATAGTCAAACCTACCTCAAATGCCGAAACTACGCACAACTACTCTAATCGAAGCTTAACTCATAAATACCAACTCCATAACGATCACCCACTATCAATAATGACAAGATTACATCAAAAGGATTCTAATAATAGCCATATTGCTAGATTATAGCATCGGGGGAAAATCGTCCAAAAACCCCTTAAAATTCGAAAAGGGTGAATCTAGAATTTTATTTTAAACATTTGTTCTACTCATTAAGAGGAGTTTGTATCATGCCCCAAGAAGGTACCTTAGGCATTTTCGGCACTCAAAACCATCGCTGACCCCAAGCGAACCACTTGGTCTGATCACTAATTCAATCACTCAACGAAAGACTTTAGTCAATAGATAATTAACTCAAGTGGGCATTTATAAACATCATCATCAATAAATAAATAATAGATTAAAATACTCAAAGTATAATGTAACTCAATATTATAAACTCAATAATGATATTATGGTTTAAAAACAGACTCAGAAAGAATCCTTGTACTCAACTCTACTCTATCTATGAAGCCTCTAATTTACTCATAAGAAGGTGTCGAGACAAGTCCATAGCTACCTCAAAGAACTACTAAGTAATAAAGGATGGACTGGAAAGAAAGGAGCTCCTCTGAATGCAAAGAGGTCTCACCAAAACTGGAGAAGTAGATCCTCAATGATGCGTATGTTGATGACATCTAATACATGTGTCTGCATCACAAAATGATGCAAGCCAAATGGCGTCAATACACAAAATGTATGAGTATGTAAAATAGATGGGAAGAAACACAATCAAATATACTCAACCTCATGCATCTCAACTCAAGGGACTCAATCTGAAAATGACTCAACTCAATAAAGCATGAAATAGAATAACACAGTGCTTTAAAATGATATGCAATATTAAATGCAACTCAGTATATAGAAATATAATATTTTTCTCTTGGAGAGTTTTCCTAACCGAAAACCATTACTTATGAGCTAGTGATGATACAAAGCATAAGAATTGTTGTTGCCTCAGCCGTCTAATACCTTGCTAGGGTAAATGAAGCTCAAACTCACTTGATCGAAAATCAAATCAAGTCCATTATTTTGGACTCAGAGAGGTATAGCCTCTATTCTATGCTGGCTACGTAGTTTATGGGGTTTGAGTTGCCTCTAGTCTTACCCAAATTGGCTCTTAATACTGCTCCCAAAATACTTATTATGCTCATATAGTGAATGAAATACTCAATTAACTCACTTAGTCTCTTTTGGACTTAGCTCAAAACTTAACTCATCTCAATTCAATGAATACATTTAAATCATAATTTAACTCCTCAACTCAACCTCAAAATAAATATTTAAAATTCTCAACTCATTTGTACTAAAAAATACTCATGTTCAAAATAGTAGAAGTTTAAGAACTTTTCGGACTCAACTCATTCTTAAAAATTTGTTTAAAAATAAAAATGTATTAATACTCAACTCTTTCATGTTGAAAATGGTAGTTACGGGACTCCTCAAAACTCAACTCATTTAAACTCAATGCTCGTGCTTTTTCAAAACTCAATAAATTATGCATAGACTCAATTTAGAATCATACTTCGTTTAATGCATGGAAACCATTCTCATCAACTAAAAATAAATGCATGTTAATATAATGATCATCAACTCAACTAGGGTTCATGTGAATGAAATCATGAACAACAATCTCAAGAATTCAAGGTGTAGGAACAATAATAATCTCAATGCATAATTATATAGAACTCAATGAACGGATAAATTACTCATGCAAAATTCAAAGACACTAGGAAAAAAACTCAACTCAACTCTTTGACGATAGAATTTAGATGTAGGGCACGTGGATGAACTCAATCCAACATTATGATTAGCCTTACATACCTAAAAGATTTATATTACAATCGAAACTCAAGAAACAATAGCTTTTTGGAGGAAACATTTGATCTTGGAACCTCGATGCTTGATCTCGAGAAAAGAAACTCTTATATGAAGTTCTTAGAGTGGAAGAAATTGGGAAAAACCTTGGGTGAAGGGATTTTCTTTGATTCTTAAATTTTTGACTTGAAAGCTTTAGCGTTCTTGATGAAGAAGAGGAAACCTAGGTTTTCTTGAGAGAGTTTCTTGAGACTAGATGGATTAGACGGATGATTATGAGAGGAAAACTAGTTAGTTGGATGATATACTCAGTTAAAACACTCAGAAACAACTTGGGTTAGGGCTAAAAAGCTCATAAAAGGACCAAAATAGCCATGGAATGTAGGATTTTTCTGAGGATTTTACTTCTACAACTCGTAAAAAACTCTATTGGTCGTAGACTTGAGTTGTAACTTTTTGTGTTCTGGCAGCCTCTAGAAAAATGGTCATACATTTTACTCCAAACTTGAAATTTGGCAAACTTGGTGGCATTGAAAAAAGGACTCAAAGACCTTTAATTTATATGTCATGGGCCACCTAATTCTTTTTATTCTAGGAGATATGATCGTTTGACATTGACCCAAGTAAAATATTTTATCAAAACTCAATCGGTAAGGAAGTTTTCAACTCGACTTTGTGCTAGAGGTTACTTATGACCTTAACTCATCTCCAAACCTATTCTCACACTAAAGAATTAACCTCCACACATGCAAAAAATTATGAATCATTAGATATAACCCCATACACATATGAAGGATGGGTCATTCTTAGCTTAAACAAAATTGGGTTATTACAATTTGTGGTTGAAAGACCAATTAAAATTTCTCAAAAAATCGATTAGAAACCAATGAAATGCAAAATTATGATTTAGGTGTAAAACCCCAAATTTCCATTTGAAACTTTGATTTTTCAATGATTTAAGAAGATAAAATGAATTAGGAATGTTAGATGGACTTACCCAAGCAAAAATCCTCAAAAGATAGACTCAAAATCGCCTCCCCCAAAGCTCCAAATGAGAAAGAAATGGTGGAATTTCTGAAAAAGGTTCTATTTCCTGAAGTTACTATTCAGGGATGCTAGTTTACTCATCGCGATCACGGGCCACTAACCCCCGCGATCGCGAAGCACAAGGCTATAGACTGTCACGAACACGAGATGCTTGTCCGCGATCGGGAAAGACAAGGACATTGTGTATTGCGAATGCAATATCCACTCCTCGATCGCGAAATACTCCCTCAAGGACACTCATCGCAAAATGGCCACAAGGTCGCTAAGGTAAAGAATACTGCAGCAGGCACCAGAAACTAGATTACAACAGATTTGCCAAGTCCAAAATACTTTCGGTTGGACCCTCAAAAATTAATGGGGTCTGATAAAAATAAACCAGGTATGCTACCCATTTTGTTTGACACTCTGCACTCAATGGAATCATAAGATTTCAAATAAAAGGTTGTTATACCAAAATTACCCTCTCAAATCCCTTTTTGGCCTAAAACACAACTTTTAGCTTATTTTTCCAAAACAAAAACTAAGGTCCCGGGGCTCTAATCAATATTCAACTAGACCAAAGTTGACGTTACGGATGCAAAAAAACTGAAAAAGTTTTCATCCGATGCTCGAATTTCAATATATTGATCAAAGTCCCACTCAAGTCCTCAAATCACCAAAATCCTACCCGATCGCATCGGGTACCATGCCAACCATCTCCAAATCACAAAAACAATTATGAAAACACTATGGGGAAGGAAAAATTGGTCATTTTTCAAAGAAAGGTAATTTTTCAAGAATTGGGACATTTCAAGGTCGAAGTAGTTCAGATACATTAAATATTTTTTTATTTTCACTTTTTTGAACTTTTGAAAAATATTTTGTATTGACTTTTGTTGGTACCAACAATTAGTATTGTGTATATCAATCGCCTTCAACTACTTTCAGCCAAATCTGAAGTAACTTGGGAGTAATCCTATAGTTTTAAATGGTACCTCAAACATACTTAAGTAATGACAAGATCTGTTTATTTTGCATATAAGGGATTAAAATTTATCCACACCCTTAGGTTTCAAGTTCCCTTACCGAAATAAATTACTAATTCACACAAAATAGAAGAATTTAGATCATATGATATTTTGAAAGTCACTCATACTCAGAAAGATGTTCAATGCATGAGATTGAGATACCATATGCTTTGCCCTCATGTAAGTATCAACTAATGTGACCACATCAAAAATAGCATCAAGTATTACTTGTTATCAACTTATAATATATGGTTGGAATGGGTGAGATAACCTTTTGGATAAATTGACTATTTCCTCCCTAAGCATAACACTATGTTCTCAATTTCTTTTCTTCATTTTTGCACTTGATCTTTGTTTGCTTGGTTGCTTTTTTTTCCTTTGATTTTATCCTCTTCTTTTTCGGAGTTTCCATTCTTTTTGTTGGAGTTCTTTATTTTTTACTATCATATTTTCCATCTTTCACTTCGCATTCAACTCAAATCTTTGTCAGTGCACTCAGGGAGATGGGGAAAATAGGAGTAGTGCATTTGTGCACTCAAAAGGATATAGGCTAAGTTATTGTGACTGAAATATAAAAATATTTTAGGCTAAATAAGGCAACACTAGGGATCATATGCCATTTAGTAGGCTTATAAGGCAAAATTGGGTAAAAGAAAGACTATATTCCTCTTCCAAACTAAATGTTCCTCAAAATTTCATCTTAACAAATATTTGGACCAAGTTCTAATTCAACAAGCCATGCCATTGAATTTTGTCACGATCCAAAAATTGAGATCATGGCACACATCTCTTTAACCAACCTAATATGTAACCCTATAAGTAAAACTCATACGAGACTCTTAAAGGAGAAGTCAGACGACCAAATAGAGGAAAATAAAGATAACAACGGAGATATACCAAAACCTGGTGTCATAAGTATAAAGAGCATCTAATACAAAGTCTGAATCTAAAATACATCATAAGTCTCTGAGTAGTACTAAAGACTAAAAATAAAAGATAAAACTAGTGGCGATCTGAATTCCAGGATCTCACCACAAATATGAATGTGTAGAATCCACTAGAATGATCAGCTGCCACATGCGGTACCCTGACTAGTGGTGAGTACAATCCACGTATACTTAGCAGGTTTAGCCGACTGAGTATAAGGAATTAATCACACATATGGAATAAACTAAGGAACTATTCCACCTGCATACAGAAATGTCCCGTTCCAGCATCGGTTCTGCCAATTTATATAGAACGATGCGACTAAAGTAAACACATAAGGACATCTTATTGTCACAATTAACGAGATAATTCAAGTAGTATAGATAGCAATGCAATGTAATTTAATATGGTGATGTAATAATATGGTGGAATAGTAGAATCAAGGATTTTGCACAATCTGCCATATACACCTGTAGATCTAAGGCTTCAAGACAAGAACCCATGGGGACTCACAGTCCATATACCAATCATAATCTCAAAACTTCATCAACTTGCCACCTTGCTCGAGGTGAAAGATATAAAATGATGTCACATTTTCTTTCTCAAAAAGAATTTCCATAATTCTCAACTTCCCAAGATCAATGATATGATGAATTAGGATGAATATATCAAACCACACATGGCATGGAGGAAATGTTCAACTCAACATGTAATAAAGGTTCAAAGTTCTCAAAACTCAACCTAAACATGATATACACCCTCAATAGATAGTAATAAGAAGGAAAAACATTGAAATAAGTGTCCATCCTTGTTTCAAAAATGTTTCAGTACTCGAGTATGCTCAAAACCCCAAATCAACCCCTCAAATGGGTTTTACAAGTCAAATAGTCTCTTCACGCCTTTTTCACAGGAAAATCATGAATACATACTCTCAAAGCAAACAAGGTAGCAAATAACACAGGCTACACAACAAAAATAATCCCCCACACGGACATCACAATAAAAATAATTCCCCACATGGGCATCACAATGAAAATATCAGTACCAAATCATGATATAAACCCATTCTGAATTCTATAACATACGAATAACTAGATACACAATCCTAGTCTTAGAACTAACCTAGTCAAACTCATTCTTGGAATAAACCAGGATATCATCGATAAACATAATCACAAAGGAGTCAAAATAAGGCTGAAATACCCAATTCATCAACACCATAAAAGCATTTGGGGCATTAGTCAACCAAAAGGACATAACCACAAACTCATAATGCCCATAACAAGCCCCAAAAGAAATCTTTGGGATATCAGATTCCCAAACTCTCAACTGTTAGTAACTTTATGGTAAGTCAATATTAGAGAACATTGATGCACCCTAAAAATGATCAAATAAATTATCAATGCGAGGAAGAGGATACTTTTTCTTGATAGTTACTTTGTTCAATTATCAATAGTCAATACACATCCTAATTGTACCATCCTTCTTCTTCGCAAATAAGATCGATGCACCCCACGACTAAACACTAGGTCGAATAAAACCCTTCTTTAATAAATCTTTCAATTGTTATTTCAACTCCTTCAAATCCACTAGAGTCATCTGATAAGGATAAATAGAGATTGTCTTGGTACCAAGCTTCAAATCAATCACATAATCAATATCACGATCAGGAGGAATACTTGGCAAGTCTATAGGAAACATATCTATAAACTCTCTCACAATCCTTGTGGTCTTTAAAGGAAATAACTCCTTAATAAGTTCACGTAAATAAGACAAATAAGACAAGCAACCTTTATCCAGCATACATCAAGCATGAATATAAAATATCACCCCTTTAAGATATAAACTCAGATTACCCTTCCACTCCAAGTAAGGCAAACCAAGATAGGCTAAGGTCACGATCTTGGCATAACAATCTATATAGCATGATAGGGAGATAACCAGTCCATACCCAATATCAAATCAACATCAAGCATGTCTAATAAAATCAAGTCTTTTCGGGTCTCTTTACCCGAAAATATCACCATGCACCCTTGGTTTACCCGATCCACAACTAAAGACTCACCTACCTAGATAGAAAGAGTAATAGGCACAATAAGGGGTTCACATACATAATCACTACCCCCAATAAACAAGGTCGACACATAAGAATAGGTAGACCCTAGATCAAAAAATACTAAAATGGAAAGGTGGAAAACCAGAACAATACCTATAATTACTGCATCAGAGGCCTCTGCCTCAAATCTACCCAGTATAGCATAGCATAATCGACGGTCACCAACAGCCTATGAACCACCTCAAACACCACCTGGAGCTCGACCCTTGGCATAGAATGAAAAATCGATGTCCCAAGCTGAAAAGTAGAAGGGACACATATGGGGCAATCCTTTGCCTTATGTCCAAACTCATCACACACATAGCATTCTCGAGGACCCAAACCTCGTAGAGGATAACTAAAAGTGTCAACATGCCCTCCGGAGCCTGAAGAACCACTTTAACTATCCTGAACAAATCTAGATCCATCTGTACCATCTGTGCCCTAAATTGCTTCTTCTACTAGCCTGCTCTGATAATTTTGGATACCTGGGCTTGAATATTTGCTTCCTCTAGAGGAATGACTATTTAACTAACCCAATATATGAAACCTCTTAGCCTCACCCTGTCTAGCTTGTTCGATACTCTTTATCATCTTAGCATAATAAATAATACTCTGAAAGATACCACCAAATAACAAAAATAAGTTGTAACCTCCTAAAGATAGCTAGCGAATCCTTTTACCAGCTTAAGAATTGCTCAAACACTATGGAATTACTCGATATAGTATAATGGGATAACTCATGAATGTGAGTCTCACACTCAGATACTGATATAGAGCCCTGGTCCAATCTATTAAATTTATCCCTGCACTTATCATGGAGGCTATAAGGAACAAACCTCTTAAGAAACACCTCAGTAAACTGCTCCCAACTCATCAGGGAAGAACCAATAGGTCTACTAGCAAAAATCGACCACTACCACTCCTTCACCACTCCCATAAAGTGATATGAAGTATAAGCTACTCCATATGGCTCTAGATTACCCAAGTTGAACAATCTGTCCCAGCACTAGGTCAAAAAGTCAAAGGCCTTCTCTCAAGCCATAAATCATAGAGGTGAAAATCAAATAAACCTCTCAAAACTCTTTTTATCAGACATTAACAGGGAAAGCCTAGAAGAAACTGGCAAAGCTATAAATCTTGGAGGTGCAATAGAATGCACTGAAGAAGAACTAGGAGTCTAAAATTTCACACTAGGCCCATGAAATGGTGGTGTAGTACCAACTATAATAGGAAAGCCTGAAGTACCCGAAAGAACGCTAGGAGTAGGATTACTATACAATCGAACAAATAGCTCCTGAAGATTCAGAGGACTATTATGAACCGCAGAAGGTCGGGTTGGCTTTTTCTCTTTAGTTTGTTGGTCTAAGTCATCCTCATGCTCATAAATAGTCTTAGGTAATAGCTCCCTAGATCATCTACGAGTAGGTGATACTTTTCTCCCTCATTCTCAACCCCTAACTCCACCATGTCCTCTGCCTCACCAGTGAACTTGGGCTCAGGCACAAGGTGCAGCATCACCCTAAGTGACTTTGGCTCTAGTCCTAACCATCTGCATAGAAGCAATAGATTAGAGGTATACCACACTTGATATGAATAACTTATACAAAAGGAATCAAAAGAAGGAATTTCTCCTAATAAGTATCTTATAGCCTCTCAAAGATAAGTATGGATATCTACGTACCGATCTGTAAAACTCTACTAGGCATCCTTCTCTATAACTTATGAGACCGATAACTTGACTCTGATACCAATTTGTCATGAAACAAAAACCGAGGTCATGATGGCACGCATCCCATTAGCCAATCTGATGTATAATCCTAAAAGTAAAACTCATACGCTACTCCTAAAGGAGAAGTCAGGCCATAAAATAAAGGAAAAGAAAGACAACAACGAAGATATCCCAAAACCTAGTTTCATAAATATAAAGAGCATCTATTATTAAGTCTGAATCTAAATATACATTATAAGTCTCTTACTAGTACTAAAGACTAAAAAATAAAACATAAAACTAGTAGAAATCTGAAACCCGAGATCTCACCACAAATCTAAATGTAGAGAATACGCTAGAATGATCAATTGCCAGGTGAAGTACCCTAACTAGGATTTGCATCACAAAAAGATACAAAATTAGTGTTGAGTACAATCCACATGTACTTAGAAGGTTTAGTCGACTGAGTACAAGAAATTAATCACACTTATGAAATAAACTAAGGAACACTTTCACCGATAAATAGAAAACTATCATTTCGGTATTGGTGCCGCCAGTTGATCTAAAACGGTGTGATTAAAGTAAACACATAAAGGATAGTTCATTATCCCAAATAATCAGATAAGTCAAGTAGTAAAGATCGCAATGCAATGCAATGTAATATGATGATGGAATGATGTAGTGGTACAGTAGAATTAAGATTGTCACGCAACCTATCATATACACCTTTTGAGTTAAGGCTTCAAGATAAGGACACATAGGGGACTAAAGTCCATATACCAATCATAATCTCAATATATATTCAACTTGACACCTTGCTCGTGGTCAAGGATATAAAAAGCTATCACATTTTCTTTCTCAACAAGAATTTCCACAATTCTCAATTTTTCAAGATCAATGATATGATAAATGAGAAAGAATGCATCAAACTACACATAGCATGGAGGCAATGTTAAACTCAACATGTAATATAAGGTTCAAAGTTCTTAAAACTCAACCTAAACATGATATACACCCTCAATAGATAGTAATGGGAAGGAAAAACATTGAAATGATTATTCACCTTTTTAAAAAAAACATTTCAGTACTTAAAAATGCTCAAAACCTTCCAACTCAACCCCTCAGACGGGCATTACATGTCAAATAGTCTTTTCATGCCTTTCTCACAAGCAAATCATGAATCACATGCTTTCAAAGTAAATAAGGTAGCAAATAAGGCCCCCACATGGGCTACACAGCATAAATAAACCCCCACACAGACAACACAATATAAATGAGCCCCTAAATAGGCATCATAATGAAAATAATAGTCCCAAATCAGTCTAAAACCCCATTCTAAAGTCTATAACATATGGATGACTTATTACCCAATCCCAGTCTCAAAGACTAGCAGACAAACCTACCTCGAATGTTGAAACTTCACGTGAACGCTCTAACCAAAGCTTAATCCATGATTACCCACTCTGAAACAATTATCCACTATCAAATATGACAAGATTACATCAAAACAAGTCTAATGATACCTATATTTCTAGGTTGTGAATTGGGGTCAAAATCATTCAAAATTCGCTTAAAATTCATAAAAGACGAATTTGAAATTTTATTTTAAAATTATATTATACATGTCAAGGGGATTTTGTGGTTTAAAACCCATAAAAATTGGCCAAGAATTGAGTTAGAACTCACCAAATTATTACACTTTGAAATTGGGATGAAAACCCCCAAAACCCCATTCAAAAATTTGATTTTACAATGATTTCGGAAGATGAAATTAGCATAAAATGATTTAGGAATGATAAGTGAATTTACTTAGTTAAATCCCTCAAAAAATCTCTTTAGGAATTGCCCTCCTCAAGCTCCAAAATGTTGACAATGGTATAAATGAGAAAATGGGATGAATTCCCAACTTTGTCACTGCTAAGGCTCGATTTCTACATCGTGATTGCAACCTACTAACTCTCGCAATTGCGTAGTACAATAGGAGTACACATCATGATCATGGGAAAATTCTCACAAATGTGAAGAATACATAAAGGGTACATTGTGATATCGTGGCATGTGTCGCGATCATATAGAACAAATAAGAGGACACATTAAAATTGCATGGCTTTACTCACGATCGCGATGGGTTAGGTGACCTGCACCAAAAACCAGATATTAGTAGAAAAGGTTTAATGAATCAGCGGGTTATTTTTTCTTTAGTGCCTCCTTTTTTTAGTTAGAGTATTCCTATAGAAACCCAGGTCATTTATGAATTACTAGCACTGACTGTTCGGTCGTCTGGTCGTTCTTTTTTATTTTAGGTCTATATCCCTATTTAGGAGCTTTTATAACTTCAAAAGTTGACTTTGGTCATAACATCAGGTAAACGACCTTAGAAAAGAATTCTCACATTTCCATCAACTTCGAAATGGCTAAATTAGGCTAATAGCATAGTCGACATGAGTATCGAGGAAATCAGTGCGAGTTTGAGGCCATTTGAGGCTTTAGCCTTTGAAATTTAGCCTAAGATTGACTTTGTTCATTATTTCTAGAAATGCGCTCGAATAAAAATTATGTTAGTGTAGTTAGCTCTATAATATTGGTTTTTTTCTAGAATGACCCTTCGTGCGCTTCTCGAGGCTTCTGATCGAATCTCGTGCCCCATTGTAGAATTTGGATAAAAATGGCACTTGCGTATGGGACCTACTCTTCATTACAATGAATTTTTATGAGAATTTTGAATGTGCTACTGAGTCCAGAACATTGCATTTGGTTGGGTAGCATATTTCGTTTGCGCGCACGGGATCCCGAATGTACCTCGAGCACCCCGTTGGAGACTTGGGCATGCAGAATATCATTTTGCATTAGCCATATCTAGTACCATCACTTATATGATCCCTGGTCACTAAAGTGAAAAGGGAGTCGCTAAAGCAATCAGGCCCCAATGGGCGGGGGTCGTTGAAATGAAGTCTGTCTCTTCGTGGGGGTCAATTAAGCGAACTTCGGGGTCTCTTTTGCAATGTCTGTTATTTTAAAGTCCCAAATTTAATTTTTTATAATACTTTCACACATCATTTTCTCTCTTATTTTAAGGAAATTTAGGCGATTTAAAAGGCTAAAGTGTGGGGGTTTTAGAGAGGAACATTGTGGTGTGGTATGAATTAGCTGTAGAACCTTTGTTGAGGTAAATTTACCCATTTTTCTGCTGCCTTTAGTGATTTGAGCTTAATTGTGAACTTTTAATGCATGTCAATGTTTGGATTGACTTGAGCACCAAATTGTGTTCTTTTTTGGAACACATGTTTGGGGTAGCATTTAGAACCTTTGTACGGAGTCAATTCCAGAATTATCGGGCGGGTCCCACATTCTCAATTTTGACTCCAAAATTGGTCCATCTCTGAATTCGATATTTTTAATGTAAGAATGACTCTAATAATGATGTATACCTATTTTTTATAATGTGGCAGCATTTAGAGGTAGTTAGGAAGCAGAAAGCTCTGATTCTATGATTTTAGAGCACGCTTGATCGACCTACATATACGCTACGGTTTCCTCATATTTAGATTGAGCTTGAGAATTTAATTGCTTGTTTATTAGTTGTAATTAGGAAATGGGTAGTATTGAATCAGGCTTAGTCATTTAAAAATCATGTTTTAGGCCGTTTCAGGATTTTTTCAAGTACTTGTGACCATGTTACTTGCCTTGTTGATCATCCATGCCTTGTTGTGCATTCGTATACATGTTTGTTGTTAATTTGAAGCATGATTGGCCTTAGACTAGGGTGGACAAGTTCTTTCCTTAGAAATGTATGATTCGTACTCGTCTCTTAGCCAACTTAGATCCTTGTAGACTGGTATAGCAAACTTGAGTCTGATAGTCTGGGCCTTAGCTAGGCTATATTCTTCCTCTAATAACCTTATGACTCTACTTCCCCAATTCTATGGTTTCACGAGTTTTAACAGCACCAGGTTCCATTTTGCAATTCAAGATTAATTTAGGGTTCAGCTCTAATAGTTCTTACTGGTTGAGTAAGTGTGGATGGTGATCTATAGAGTTTGGCAACTATTGTTTTTTGGCATCACTAGATTAAATATCCGACCTCGATCGTATTGGCACTCTCGGTGAGTATCCGATTGGAGGTTTGGCCTCAAATATTTAGATCCTTTTGAAGAGTCTCTGATTAAAGGTCCGACCTCAGTTGCTTGATACTTGATCAGTTCTTGGATACTTCTGGAGAGCATCCAGTTAGAAAGGTCTGACCTCCATTCAATCAGATTCTACTAGTTTGGGTTGAGGTTCTAGGTCTATATCCTCTAATCTTTGGTCCTCAATTTCATATCACGGTAATTAGAGATATTCTCTGTACTCATCGGAATTATGGGTTCTATTTAGATTTGTATTTGAACTTGTACACGAGCATACCTTCTAGGCTTATGAGGGTCCAGTAGAGTGTAGTTTACCTATAGATGACTTTAGTTAGTCCTTTCTACCCTCGTGTGCATCTCAATTCTTTTCTTTACTTTAGACTTTTGCTCTTGACCTTTGTTTGGTTTTATTCTCTCTTTTCATATCGCCTTTTCTTTTCTAGCTTATTCATTCTATGATGCCTACTGGGTACCTATTGTTTTGGGACTCATACTACACTTTGCATCTGTTTTTGTGATATAGGTCCCAACACTAGTATCCAGCATTGATTCGAGCTTAGAGTAGTCTGATTCAGACACAGGGATGAGCACGTGGCATTTTGTACTATTCTGGTCTCTATCTATATATATAGACTAGTCTTTTGCTTTGAGACAGGTCTTGTTTCATTGGTCCACTTTAGGGACTTGTACTCTTTTGTTTAGTCAGCTCTGTACTAGTTACTTCTATGTTCTGAGAGGGATCAGTGTATATATTCATTTTGATTTGTCTTTCCATTTATCTATAATGATTATTTATATTAGAATTGCTTGTTCATGTTTAGTTTCTACCCTTACACCCATTACTTGTCATTTTGGGTTACGCTTGGCTTACCTACTGGTGGGTA
The DNA here is from genome assembly GCF_947179165.1 of Solanum dulcamara. NCBI lineage: Eukaryota > Viridiplantae > Streptophyta > Magnoliopsida > Solanales > Solanaceae > Solanum > Solanum dulcamara. Next base: position 22,014,806 of record NC_077238.1, read on the forward strand.
TAGTAAGTGTCATCATGGCCTAAAAAATCAAGTCGTGAAAAGTTTGTATTAGAGCCCCATGTTCACCAATCTTACCTATATAGAGCTAACATCCTGCGGATCGATGTGGAGATATGTGTGACTTATCTTTTAGAGGCTACAGGATATCGTTAGGAAACTTTCCAATTATTTCTCACTTTCGTGCAACTTTTATCTTATTGGTTCCTTGAAATCTCACTTATTTAACGCTTTTGTAGAATGGCTCACACACAACGCACAACTAACAAGGATGATGCACCCGATCCCAAAGATAGATCCCCAACTAGGGGTAGAGGCCGACCTAGAGGTCATACAAGGGAAGCAACACTGGCCCATTATAGAGAAGAGAAGACAAAGGTAGTGTATGAACCTCTATAGCTAGTAAGGCTGGGACTAGCCTAGACACCACCCACACAAACTATAGCAACAGCGATATGGGCCATACTCACCCAGATTCTGAGATAGGCACCAGCTCCAACCCCAGCCTCAGCACCATAGGGTCTGCCTGTAGTAGTAGCCCTAGAGGGTCAGCCACTACCCGCTCACATGGACGCACAACCAGGTATTGGTGACAGGTTGATGCCTCTGTCTAAGTAGAAGATGCTCAAGGTATATTAGTGGATTTCACCATCAATGTTTATTAGAGTGATTAGGGAGGAGGCCTATGAGTTCTTATAGACATACCAGGAGCAGCGTCAGTCCTTAGGCCTTATAGAGTCGAGAGAAGCCGACTTCACTACACATTAGTTCTGCAAACCCACCTAACAATGGTGATCAATACGAGGTCAACTGGGTTACCTCATATATCTTATAGTATATACCAGCTAGGTTGCCTCATGTATCTAGAGTCGAGTTCTTGGAGATGTTCTTGGCCCATTCATACCACAGAAAATCAAGGACAAGCAGTGTGATCAGTTCTCCAGATTGAAGTAGGGCTCCATAAAAGTCCCAGAGTAGAAGGTGAGGTTCAATGAGTTGTCCTACTATTCCACCATGATCTTACCCATAAAGGAGGTGATATTTCTTTGCTTTGTGTATGGGTTGCAGTACAGAATAAAGGTTTTCATGAAGAATCTAGCTTCAGCAGGTCATTCAATTTTGGATGTGATCAACCATGCCAGTTCATAGAGCATATTCATCGTGAGGCCCAAGGGGGCAGTGCTAAGAAGCCCCACTACCAGGGTAGCTTTAGCATGTCCCAAGCTAGAGGGAGGGACTTTTATGATAGGTCCTGCTAAATTTTTCAACAGGTTCACTCTAGCCGGCCTGTTCAGGAAGTATTACCTACTTCTGATGGTAGCTAGTGTCAGTAGGGTAGTCTTAGCATGGCCCAGAGTTTGAGGGGATAAGAATTGCTCCTTTCTTACCATGTTATGATTACTATGGGGCATTAAGTTGCAGGGTGTTATGACTACAGGTCACTTGATCATTGGTCCTGAGAATTCCCTCAGCAAGGGCAATAAGTGATTGTACCAGCTCCTTTAATAGATAGACTAGTATCAGTAGTGCCTCTTCCAGTTAGGGGTGGAGTTTAGGACTAAGATTATCAGGGTAGCCGATAGGGTACTAGAGGTGGAGCACTGGGAGGTAGGTCAGGCGATAGGTCAGATGCATCAAACAAAGGTGCTTAGGGCTATTTTTATGTTTTCTAGTGAGGGTAGGTGATGAGGTATCCGATGATGTCATTAAAGGTATATTTCTATTATTCCACCAGCCTACTACATGTTTATTTGATGTAGGATCCACTTATTCTTATGTATTTGTCTATTATTATCCATGGTTATGTATGAGGTCCGAGTCCTTGGCAAAGCTGATTCATATATTGACCCTAGTGAGTGAGCATTTAGTAGTGTATCAGGTGTTGCGGTCTTACTTAGTGACCATCCAGGGTTATGATACTATAGTTAACCTTATTCTGCTAGATATGGTAGATTTTGACGTGATTGTAGGAATAGACTGGTTATCCCCTTACCATGTGGTCTTGGATTGCTAAGCCAAGACCGTTACCTTAGCAATGCATGGCATTCCTCCGATGATGGGGTAGGGTGACTAAAGTCACATACTAATGGGGATTAACTTTTTTATGCAGACGAGGCGATTTGTTTCCTCGAGATTCCTATCTTACTTGGACTATGTGTGCGATATTAGTAAAGATATCCCTTTAGCTGACTCAATTCCTGTGGTTAGAGATTTTGTGGATGTGGTCCCTAACGACCTACCTGGCCTTCCTGCAGGTGTCATCCGATAAGGCACTCAGCCTATTTCTATTCCACCTTATCCGATAGCACCTGTAGAGCTCAAGGAGCTCAGTGTTCAGCTTAAGGACCTCTTAGGTAAGGGGTTCATCCTTCTGATTATGTCTCCATGGGGTGCTCTTGTTCTGTTTGTGAAGAAGAAGGACGGGACTATGAGGATGTGCATTGACTATAGGTAGCTGAACAAGGTGATGATGAAGAACTATTACCCCATGCCTTGCATTGATGAACTATTTAATCAACTTCAGGGTGTTGCAGTATTTTCTAAGTTAGACATGTGGTCCGATTACCATCAGCTGAGGATTAAGGCAATGGACATCCTTAAGGCCGCATTTAGGACTTGTTATGGCTACTTTAGTTACTCATGATTTCTTTTGGGTTGACTAATTCCTCTGCCATCTTCGTGGACTTGATAACTCGAGTGTTTAGGCCATACCTTGATTCTTTTTTATTGTCTTCATTGATGATATATTGGTATACTCGCAGAGCCAGAGTGAGCATGAGTAGCATTTGAGGACAATGCTCCAGACATTAAGAGATCAATGGCTTTATGCCATGTTCTCAAAGTGCAAGTTTTGGCTTGAGTCTGTAGCATTCTTGGGGCATGTAATATCCAAGGAAGGAATCATGGTTGATCCAGTGAAGATTGTGTAACACCACATATATTTTAAGGCAATTAACTCACTAAGCTAAAGATGTACGCGCCAAAAATTGTATTTTTGCCTTACATAGTTGGTTGGCGAGTTGTTAGGAGAACTAATAAGATTTTAAATGGTTGATCATATATTATTTCATAATAAGTGTTATACCAAGGTTAGAGGACCAAAGAAATCTTGGAATAATAGTACAAGGTAAAGGTCACGTCACAATGGATTATTTCATATGATCTCATATATAGTCTGATTTGGGACAGGCATATATCCTTGTATATAAGAATTATAAGGTCTACTACATATGAAATTAAAGATAATCGAGTCTAGTTTCCAATGAAAAATACCACCACGCCAAGCACGTGACCGGCACATGTTAAGTCGGTCTAAATATTTTAAAACTGTTATGAACGTATTGAATTCATTAGAGAATGATCCTAAGTCATTTTAAAATCTGCTCCTTGCTGGTTCTACAACCTTTCTCCTCTTCTAAAGCCCTAGTTGAGAAATCAACCAAGAACTAAGTATGTTCTTCAACCTTGCCGAGAGTTCACTCAAGTCTCTCTTCCAATTGAAGAAACAACCTTTCCTCTTAGTTAAAATGAGTTTAAGTAACTGTATTTTCTTCAATTAAAGTATGAACATGTTCCCTACTCTCATTTATGTGATATTCTTGATGTTTTAGCTATATTTTATGGGTAGGACTCACGGGACGGTGATAGAAAGCCATGAGTCTAAGTTTCACCCATTTTAATTAATGCTTTGGTAAGGAAGGAGTATGTGGAGCGGTTTGGAAGATGTTGGTTACTATATTGGAGTCATTTAAATATAGAGTGGTGTTTTTAGTGATATAGAAGATTGAATACTATGAACACCGATTGATTTGAACGTCTTTTGAGATTACGCCCACAATATGTTTGTTGAATTGACAACATGGCTCGAATGTGTTGTGTAATTCCTTAAAGTTGAATTTTCATTGGCTGTTATTTTATATTGAAGGATCAAGGGATAGTTCAGCTGGTTTAGTACATTAGAGGACTCAAATAAAGGTACGTAACGGCGTCCCTTTCCTTCATTTTCAAGAACAAATCTATGTCATTGATAGGACTAGTACTCCTATGTTTGAAAGTCATATCAAGGTATGGTAGGGTATTGTTAAAATGTTGGAAATACATGATGATGGTCTATAGTTTGTTAAGTGTTTATGATAGGTGAATGTGACATAAAGGATGATATACATATACAATTGTTGTTGTAGTTGAAAATCAAGTTTGGAGACCCTTTATAGTAGGCACTATGAGCTGGTCTTATACATGTTTTCATTAAGAAATAGTTGTGTTTATGAGTTCCATGTCTCCATATGACTAAGTCCAAAGAATTAAGAACTATTTGTGATTAACGACATGATAAGTTAATAATGGAAGTCCAATTGTATAATTGTCGGCACGGGTAAAAGAAGCACTTATGGGCAGAATATATATGTACACATACAGATTCTAAATGTTAGGAAATTATATAGAAGTATAAATATACGTTCTCTTAATCAAGATATACGCAAAGGATGCAGAAATACCTTTAGTACGTCATTCATAAGCCTACTAGACTCCTTGTGAAATTTAAACCTTGTTAAGGTTGTTTTAAGTATTGAGTAGGGGTACTTATATGCTATTTTAAAGCTTTATACTTTGTCTGTACATAGTTGTAGTTCATGAGTCTTAGAGATTCCTATTGAGGTTGTAGTCATACAGTCAGCTTGTATGTGTACTATATTTATCAGATATATGTGATATGAGCACGGTTGACTCAGTGGGTGATAATGTTTATGACTTTATGTTACACTACCGATGGGGTAATATTGGAGGCAGATATAGTAATAGCTGCAACTATCATTTACTACGATTTGAATATGTAATTTGATGTTCAAATTCAGATTTGATAGGGACTTTGGTAAACCACCACGATCGGCGTGTCTAGTGAGAAGATGTTTATTAAGTTACTACACCACCAAGATGGACACTCAGCTGGGCAGGGTCACCATTTTGACGGGATTAACCCATAGTTCACCGTTAGGGCAGTATGATTTATATATGTGCTTACTTACTTGTCTCCCTCTAGAAAGGTTATGTTGCTATCAAATTTCAGCTCACAGAGTCACAGGTTGTTCCTATCCCTAACTCTCAGTATTTTTTATACACTTATGTTTGTAGCTTTCAGCCTTACATATTGGTACATATGGATAAGCTGACCTTATGTGATTTTTCATGTTTTATTTAGTTTTGACCTTCTCGGTCTAGGTTGTTTTGATAGGTGGCCTAGTTGGCCTAAGTGTTACAATTTCAGATGTTATATAGTCTGCTTCTTGATTCATTCAATATAGAGGCTAGTCTCTCCCTCGTCTAGTTTTGGGGCGTGATAGATTAAGGCTATTTGTGATTAGGACAAGCCTACTTCTGTCAATAAGGTTCATATCTTCGACAGATTAGTGCGCTACTATAGGAGCTTTGTTGAGGGTTTTTCTACTATTGCATCCCCGTTGACTCGGTTAACCCACCAAGATGTCCTTTTTGTGTGGTCTGAGGAGTGTGAGATGAAATTTTGGAGGCTCAAGGAGTTACTTACCACTGCTCCTATTTTGATTATTCCTATTGAGGGCGAGGGCTTCACGATATATTGTGACACATCCGGCATTGGTTTGGGTTGTGTATTGATGAAGAAGGGCCGGGTTACTACTTATTCGTTGAGGAAACTTAAGTTGTATGAGTGCAACTACACTACTTATGACTTACAGTTGGCAGCAGCAGATTTCACGCTTAGATTTGGAGGCACTACCTGTATGGAGTTTGTTGTGAGATCTACACTGATCATAAGAGCATTAAGTACATTATGAGCTAGAGACACCTTAATTTGAAGAAGCATCGGTGGATTGAACTCCTGAACGACTATGACCTCTGTATTCCCTACCATCCTAGCAAGGCGAATTTAGTATTACACTCATTGAGACAGAAGGCAATAAGTATGGGTAGTTTAGCTTTCCTTTGTGTTTCAGAGAAATCATTGGCTTTAGACATCCAGTCCTTAGCTAACCAGATGATTCAACTTGATATCTCAAATTCAAGACGAGTATTAGCCCATATGGGGGTTCATTCATCCTTGCTAGATCGGATCTGGGTAAACTATTTGTGGATAAGTCTTTGGTAGATAGGGTGTTAGCTAGTGATGCTACTTAGAGTACTTTAGATTCAGATGGGGTTTTGAGGTTCGATGGCCAATTGTGTGTTTCGATAGTTAAGGGTTTAATTCACCTTATCCTTAGCGAGGCCCATGACTCCAGATATTCTATCAATCTGGGCATAGCTAATATGTATAATGATTTAAGGAAGCACTACTAGTGGAGCAGTATGAGGAGAGACATCTCAGACTATGTATCGCATTTCTTGTGTTTCCAGTAGGTGAAGGCCAAGCATTTGAGGCCTGGTTATGACTTTCATAGATTACCCAATTTAGAGTAGTAGTGGGAGCGTATTACCATAGACTTTATTGGTTGTTTTCCTCGGACATCTACAGGCGTTGACAGTATTCGAGTCATCGTGGATTGATTCACCAAGTCGGCACACTTCCTCCCTATTCACACTTCCTACTGTACCAAAAGGTTGGCTTGTATCTAAATTTGGAAGGTAGTTCTTCTTCATGGTGTTCTAGTTTCTATTATCTCAGACCGGGGTTCACAGTTCACTTCTAGCTTTTAAATGGCTTTACAGGAGGATTTAGGCACCCATGTTCACCATAGCAGAGCATTCCATCCGCAGACTAATGAATAGTCAGAGCACATTATTCAGGTCCTTGATGAAATATTGCGAGCCTGTGGGATGGATTTTGGGTGTCAATGGAACTAGTTCTTGCCTTTTGAGTACAACAACAACTACCACTCTAGCATTTAGATGAGCCTATTTGAGGCCTTATATGGTAGTCCTTGTCACTCTCCGGCTAGTTGGTTTGATTCTACGGAGTCTAGGCCACGTGGTGCAGACTTGCTTCAAGAGGCCTTGGATTAGGTAAAGGTAATTCAAGGTAGGCTCGGGATGGATCAAAGTAGACATCATAGTTATGCAGATCACAAGTGTCGACCATGAGGTTTGCAGATGGTGACATGGTATTTCTTTGAGTATTTCCCATGAAGATTTTAAGATTTCAAGCTCATCTCCCCATATATAGAGGATTTTAAGATATTGAGGACAGTTTTCGAGGTTGCCTCCAGAACTATCAGCTATCCACCCAGTCTTTCATGTTTCGATGTTGTCCCAATATGTCCCTGATGAGTCACATGTGCTCCATTATGATTCAGTTGAGTTGGATGATCGTCTAACCTTTATAGAGGAGCCGGTGGCCATTCTAGATAGAGATGTCAACCAACTGCGATCGAGAGCCATCCCTGTTGTTAAGTTTATTTTGAGGCACCTTCCGATCGAGGAGGCTACCTGGGAGACTGAGCAGAAGATGAGGGAGCAATTCCCCAGCTTATTTGAGCCTTCTAATACTTCTTGACTATTACTTTCACAGACGAAAGTCTTTTTTAGTAGTGGATGTTGTAATGACCCTCCAGGTTATTTTTTATTTAATTTTTCTTTTTCGTTGTTTAGAGCATTTTTGAAGAGAACCTAGGTCATATATGACTTGCTGGCACTAACTGTTCGGTCGTTTGATCGTTCATTTGGGTTTTAGGATTGTTCCCCTATTTTGGAGCTTTCATAACTTGAAAAGTTGACTTCAGTCATAACAACAGGTAAACAACCTCTAAAAAATTCTGACAGTTCCATCAGCTCTAGAATGACCAAATTAGTCTAGTAGCATGATCATCATGAGTATCAAGGAAAGGGTAAGAATGAATCAACCAATCATGGATCCAAAACCAATTGAGTTCTATCATGTCAGGACAATAAATTAGGAAACATCTTGCTTAACGGTTCAATCTTCTCCTACATTTTGTAAAGTAGTTATCGGGTTCAAGTTATTACTTACTCTTACCCAATTCAGAGCTCGATACTCCTCCCAAGACTCAAGGCTCATAAGACAATCAATCCAAATCAATTAGTCTCAAATGGACTCTTATCAGTTCATCAGTTCTATCAAATCCTCCTTTCAACCAATCAATTTCCCAATCATTCCCATTCATTTATTTAAGAGAAGTTTGGATAATTATTTATGACAACGTTCAGTTAAGACCATTCACTTGGGTACAATTATGAAAATATAAAGGACAATCAGATTCATCAAAACTATATCATGTTCACATCTTAATCACAACCATACATTTACAAATTCAAGGCCCTCGATTCAATCTTTAAGAACATGCATTCAATATCCATCAACACGCTATTAGGTTTTATGAAAATGAGTAATTCAAATAATTTGTTCAAGAAATTAGTTCATAGAAAAGCATCAATTTCTGAATATTCAATAAAACATGTTAAATTTAAGAAAGTAATTCTCAATAAATACAATCACGGGGACTCAATATATTTACAATCAATCTACCACAATCATGGGCACATGGAGGAACAAAATCCATGTTTTAGTTACGCCATACCTGGAATTCGCAGAATAATCGAACTTGAAAGGGTGGAAGTGTAAGCTTGAAACCTAGTCTCTTTTCTTGTCCAATCGTCTCTCTTCAATTGAACTAAATGTTAATGAGGTCTTAGGCATTAAGGGTACTGATAAGGACTCAAAATAGTCCCAAAATGCCAAGGTATTGACTTGAAAATGATGGGAAAGGACAAGAATACCCTTTATAAAAATCGACTCTGTCAGTTCTACAACTTGTAGAAACTTCTATGGGTCATGGAAGACCAATCATAGAGTTTGTCTTGAAAAAGGTAAGGATATATGACTTAGTTTCCATGAGTCGTAAACAACTCGATGAGTAGTAGACATGACTCGTCCTATAGATCTTTGAAAATCTGAGAAAATTGAGTCTCTGAAGTTTCTCCATGGGTCATAGCTACGACTCCTAGACTCTTCGATGACTCATCATAACTCGTAGGAGTGACTTCAAGATCTGAGTTTTGGCTAAGTTTCAAGGGGTTCTACAAGTTCGGGCTATGGCTCGTAGAAACCCTTACGAATTGTAAGGTCAGTCGTAGGGTTGGTTCTGAGAAACCAAAATTTTTACTAACTGCAGGGAAGATCTACGAGTTATCCCTATAACACATAGACCTCTCTACGGATCGTAGAGGACACTCATTTTCCTCTAGGTCAGTCCATTTCATCAACTCTTCTCATGGTTTTTGGACTCTGTCTAGGCTAAAATAATAAAGGGTGTTACAATATCTCCTCCTTGGGATGATTCATCCTCAAATAAAGTCCAAGCTAAGGGTTTACTCAAGGCACAAATAAAATCAAGACTCAAATACTCAATCAATCAAACAATCACTACTCAGATTCAAGAATACACATCAAATAATCTAACTCGGAATGAACTTTAAATCAAATATAGGAAAAGGAGCATTAACATTGTCATCCTCATGAGTAGGCATGAATAGATTTGGTTATCTAGATTTTATATATTATTCAGCTTCCCATGTAGCCTCTTCAATAAACTGATTCCGCCATAGAACTTTGATGGATGCTACCTCTTTGGTTCTCAATTTGCGAACTTGACGATCCAGAATCTAAACTAGAATCTCTTTATAACTAAAACTCTCCTTCACCCCGATGCTCTCAGTCGGGACAACCAACGAAGGATCTCCCAACATTTCTTAAGCATACAGATGTGAAATATCGGATGAATAGCTCCTAATTCTAATGGTAACTTCAATTCATAAGCCATCTTACCAACCCTATTCATTATCCGATAAGGAACAATGTAGAGGGGATTGAGCTTCCCTTTCTTTCCAAATCTCATAGCACCCTTCATAGGTGAAACCTTCAAGTATACCCAATCATGTACTTTGAACTCCAAATCTCTACTCCTAACATCAGTGTAGCATTTCTAGCAACTCTGAGTAGTTCTCATCCTCTCTTGGATAATATTCACTCTTTTCATAGCTTGGTGAACCAAGTATGGTCTAATCAACTCAGCTTCACCAACTTCAAACCACACAATTGGTGATCTACATCTCCTACCATACAGAGCTTCATAAGGAGCCATTTGAATACTCGAATGGAATCTACTATTTTATGCAAACTCAATAAGAGGTAAATGATCATCCCAATTACTTTAAAGTCGATGACACAGGCTCTCAACATATCATCCAAAGTCTATATCGTACGCTCTGCTTGGCCGTCTTTCTGCGGATGAAAAGCAGCACTAAGGTTCACTCGTGAACCCAAACCTTTCTGAAATGACTTCCAAAACTATGCAGTGAACTGAGCTCCCCTATCTGAGATGATAAACAAAGGAACTCCACGTATTCTAACAATCTCTCGAAGATAAAGTTTAGCATAATCCTCTACGGTGGCAAGAAATGGACTGATTTGGTCATCTTGTCCACAATCACCCAAATAGAGTCATGTTATTTATGGGATCGCAGTAAACCTGTTATGAAGTCCATGTTGATCAACTCCACTTCCATTCTGGAATTTCTATATTCTGAGCCACTCCACAAGCCCTTTGATGCTCAACTTTAAATTATTGGTAGTTAGGGCACTTGGATACAAATTCTTCTATATTCCTCTTTACTCCACTCCACCAATATACTTCTTTCAAGTCATGATACATCTTTGTAGAACCTAGATGGATGGATTACTTGGAGTTATTGGCCTATGCCATGATCCTCTCTAGAATACTATTAATGCTTGGAACACACAATCTCCCTTGATACCTCAACACTCCACCCCTCCCCCCTTGGTAAAAGTCATTACCTTCTACCTGTGAACATCTTCTTTCAGTTGGAGGAGAATGGGATCTTGATCTTGCTTTTCTTTAACATATGCAACTAGAGATGATTCAGCCCTATTTTGAATGATAGTACTACCCTCGCTCGATTCAATAAGTTGAACTCCCAAATGTGCAATCCTATGCACCTCTTTAGCCAATTCGTTCTTTCCCTCTTCTACATAGGCAATGTTCCCCATAGATAACCTGTTAAGAGCATCAACAATATTATTAGCTTTATCTAGGTGGTATAGAATGCTCATAACATAATCTTTGAGAAACTCCATCCATCTTTTCTGCCTCGGGTTCAACTCTTTCTACCTAAACACATATGGAAGGCTCTTATGGTCAATCAATATGCACACTGTAAAGATAGTGACACCAAATCTTAAGAGCAAATACTATGGCTGCCAAGTTAAGGTCGCGAGTCAGGTAGTTCCTCTTATGAATTTTAAACTTTCTGAAAGAATGTACAATAGCTTTTCCCTTCTACATTAACACACAACCCAATCCAACTCTAGACGCATCACAATAGATAAAAAAACCATTTGTTAGCATTGAAGCCGTAGTCAACCTTGTTTTTAACTCTTGAAAACTCTTCTCACAAGCTTTTAACCATTGAAACATAGCCTACTTTTTAGTTACCTTAGTCAATGGTGAAGATATGGATGAAAACCCTTCAACAAATCTAAAGTAGTAGCCGACCAAACTGAAGAAACTTCTTATGTTAGTCAGGGATGTGGGCCTTGGCCAGTTCTTAACTATTTTATTCTTTTACAAATCAACTCATATACCCTTGCCAGATATAACATGACCTAGTAATGCCACAGATTCGAGCCAAAACTCAGAGTTTGAAAACTTCGCATACAACTCCTTATCTTTGAGAGTCCGAAGAACAATTTTGAGATGATTGGCATGTTCCTCCTTATTTCTGGAGTAGACTAGTATATCGTCAATGAATACAATCACAAATATGTCCAAATACTGTTTGAACACTCGATTCATCAAGTCCAGAAATATCGTAGATAATTAAACCAAAAGACATAACAAGAAACTCAAAATAACCATACCGAGTTTGAAAAATGGTCTTTGGTATATCACATTCTCTCACTTTCAACTAATGATAGTCTGATCTAAGGTCTATCTTTGATAAATAAGTGGAACACTGAAGTTGGTCAAATAGATCATCTATTTTGGGAAGGGGATACTTGTTTTTTATGGTGACCTTATTCAGTTGACTATAGTAAATGCACATTCTCAATGACCTATCCTTTTTTCGCATAAATAGGCCAGGAGCACCCTAAGGTGAGATATTCAGCCTAATGAATCCCTTATCTATGAGGTATTTCAGTTGTTCTTTCAATTTGTTCAACTCAGCAGAGGCCATTATATATGGCAAAATGGAAATAGATTGTGTATCAGAAGGATATCAATCCCAAATTCAATCTCTATTGTAGGAGGGACTCTAGGCAAATCCTCTAGAAACACTTTGAGGAAACTCATTTACAATTAGGACTGACTCGAGAGTTGGGGGCACAACACTATCATCTTTGACTATAACAATATGATAGATATAGCCTTTAGAGGGCCCGACAATTATATCACAGCAGTAAAAAAAGTGTGTTCCCTTCAGATAAGGCCCTAAGGTAGGAGATAAAGTTACACTTAGGCACAACATGACTACCAATCCATTCTAAGACAAGCTCATTCGGGAAACTAAACTTAACAATCTGATTCCTACAATCAACAAAGGCATAACAAGAATAAAGCCAGTCCATGCAAAAAATCACAGCAAAATCAACCATGTCCAACTCGACTATGTCATCCATATTATGCTTGTGATAAATAGACACTTTGCAACCTCTATAGATCCTCTCAGCTAAGATAGACTTACCAATAAGAGTAAATACACTACAAGGCTCACGAAGATACTTAGGAATTTAATCAAATCTACTAGCCACATAAGGAGATACAAATGATAAAGTAGCACCCAGATCCATCAAAACATATGAATCAAGAGTAAAAACTTGAATCATACCCATCAAAACATCCGGGGAGTTCTCCTGACCTTGGCAAATACCCATGGCTTATAGATGGTTTGAACTTCCGCCCATATCTAAAGTGGTACCTCTCTGATTACCTCTAGCGGGTGATGCCATAGTAGAAGACTGGGCACTATTTCCCCATGTTGGACACTCTCTAAAAATGGCCAACTTGGACACATTTACAACAACCATTCTTTCCCTCTTTACACTCTCTCAAATGGAGCTTACTGCACTTGCCACAAGGTGGATTTTCTTTCAAACCTTGAGCCATACTAGCTTGGAATTGAGAACCATGAGCTTTGGAATTCTAGTGAATCTATACCTGCTGATCATACATGTTATGCGGCGCAGGTGCACTTGCCATTGATGGAGCAATGTTCGAAGACGTCTTTTGAAAGAAGGATATGTTGCCCTTACTCTGCCTTTGCTCATTCTCATGCCTAGCTAATTTAACCTTCTTACTCAGATGTTCTTCTCTATCCTTCTTCTTATCATCCTCAACCTATTAGGCATACACCATCAACCTAGAAATATCCATGTCATAAATTAATAATGATTCCTTACACTCTTCACATGTTTTTCCAGGCCAGAGATAAACTTCCTCATCTTTGATCTCATATTCGGGATCATCTCTAGCATATCTGGATAGCTAGATAAACTTCAAATAAAAATAAGAAAACTGAACTCAAAAGTTAGAGAGATAAAAGTGGTATACTCCAGAAGCAGAGAGGACTCACCAATCAACTTAATATGAATATACCTTCAACAATGCGCCTGTTGATAATCTTTAGAAACTGTCTATGTATGATAAAACGATGCAGGTCTAAATGGACATCAATAGATAGAATGTACGAGTATGTAATATAGAAGAATGAAATATTTATAAGGTAGAATAACGTCAACTCAAGTAATTCAAATTAGGAGTAAGGAACTCAATCAAGATGTCATAAGGCTAAAACAAGAGTAATATTTAAGACAGAGACCAACCATATACAATCCAATCCAATCCAATCCGATCAGAGTACTATCAAGACCTATATGAGAGTTTGTCTTATCCGACAACTATCACTTATGAGCTAGTAATAGTACAACAAATAGACGTTATTGCCACACCTATTTGATACCTTGCCAGGTTAAGAACTAATAAGTCAATCAAGGATCCAAAACCAATTGAGTCCTATTATGTTAGGACAATAAATTAGGAAATATCTGACTTAATGTTTCAATCCTCCCCTACGTTTGATGACATAGTTATTGGGTTCAAGTTATTACTTACTCTTACCTAATTCAGTGCTCGATACTCCTCCCAAGACTTAAGGCTCATAAAAAATCAATCTAAATCAATTAGTCTCAAATGTACTCTTATAAGTTCATTAGTTCTATTAAATCAATACTTTCAACCAATCAATTTCCCAATCATTTATTTAAGAGAACTTTGGACAATTATTTAAGACATTTTTTAGTTGAGACCATTACCTTGGGTTCAATTGTGAAAATATAAAGGACTATCAAGTTCATCAACACTATATCATGTTCAAATCTCAATCACAGTCATACATTCACAAATTCAATGCCCTAGAATCAATCCTTAAGCACATCATTCAATATCCATCACCACGCTATTAGGGTTCATAAAAAAGAGATTCAAATCATTTGTTCAAGAAATCATTTCATAGAAAAACATCAATTTCTCAATAATTAGTAAAACATGTTAAATTTAAGAAAGGAATTCTCAATTAAACACATCATGGGGACTCAATCAATTCACAATCAATCTATCACAATCATGGTCACATAGAGGAAAAAAATCCATGTTTTAGCTTAGAGTTACATACCTGGAATTCACAAAGCAATAGAACTTGAAAGGGTGGAAGTATACACTTCAACCCTAGTCTCTTTTTTTCTGCAATCTTCAATTAAACTAAGTGTTAATGAGGGCTTAGGCATTTAGGTTACTGATAAGGGACTCAAAATAGCCCCAAAACATCGAGGTTTTGACTTGACAATGGTAGGAAAGGACAAGAATACCCTTTATAAAAATCGACTCTTCAATTCTATGAATCGTAGAAACTTCTATGGGTCGTGAAAGACCAATCATAAAGTTAGGATTGAAAATGGTAAGGGTCTACGACTTAGTGTCTATGAGTCATGAACAACTTAATGAGTCATAGACACGACTTTTCCTGTAGGTCTTTGAGAATCTGAGAAAACTGAGTCTCTGAAGTTTCTCTATGGGTTATTTCTATGACTCGTAGACTCTTCGACGACTCATCAACATCACTCGTAGGAGTGACTTGAAGATTTGAGTTTAGGGTAAGTTTAAAGGGGTTCTATAAGTCCCTTCTACGGCTCATAGAAACCCATAAAAATCATAAGGTCAATCGTGGGGTTGCTTCTCAGAATCCAAAACTTTTACTAAGTGATGGGAAGATCTATTAGTTATCCCTACGACTCGTAGAACTATCTACAGATCATAGAGAACACTCGTGGTCCTCTGGTTCAGTCCACTTAATTAACTCTTCTCATGTTTTACGGACTCTATCTAGGCTAGAATAACACAGGGTGTTATAGATACTGAACACCTTTGTTAGGCATCTAGATTCAAGCTTCTTCCTTCACTGTATTGACACTCTTTGTAAGTATTCGGTTGGAGGTTCGGCCTCAAACATTCGAATCCTTTTAAAGAGCATCAGATTAGAGGTTCGGACTCTATTGCTTGATACTTGATCAGTTCTTGGATACTTCTAAGGAGCAACCAGTTAGAAAGGTCCAGCCTCTGTTCGGTCAGATTTTACTGGTTTGGGTTAAGGTTCTGGTTTTATATCCTTCGGTCTTTGGTCCCCAATTTCATATCTCGGTAGTTATGGTTATTTTATGTACTCGTCGGGGCTTATGGGGGTCCATTCAGGTTTTTATTTAAACTTGCGCACGAGTGTGCCTTATAGACTTATAGTGGCCTAGTAGGGTGTAGTTTTGCTGTAGATTACTTTAGTTAGTTCTTTCTACCCTCATATGTATCTTTCTTCTTTACTTTACTTTAAACTTCCACTCTTGACCTGTGTTTGGTTCTATTCTCTCTTTTTATATCACCTTTACTTTTTCAACTTTATCGGCCTATGATGCCTACGTGGTACTAGTTGTTTTGGTACTCATACTACACTCTATATCTATTTTAATGATGCAGGTCTGAACACCAGCAACCAGCGTTGATTCGAGCTTGGAGCAGTCTAATTTAGAGACTAGGACGAGCACTTGGCGTTTTGTACTATTCTAGTCTCCATTTGTATATATATAGACTAGTCTTTTTCTTTTTGAGACAGGTCATGTTTCAGTGGTCCACTTTAGGGACTTGTACTCTTTTGTTTAGTAAGCTTTATACTAGTGATTTCCAGTTTTTGGGTGGGATCAGTGTATATATTCATTTTGGTTTGTCTTCCGCTTTTTTGTAATGGTTATTTACATTAGAATTGTTTGTTCCTTTTTAGTTTCTACCCTTACACCCATTACTTGTTGTTTCAGTTTACGGGTTATCTTACCTACTAGTGGGTTGTTGTAGGTATTATCATGACCTGAGAAATCGGGTTGTGACAAAAGGTCAACCCAAAATGACTCCAATTAGACCCTCAAAAATTGTTTGGGCTCCGATAAAAATAAACTGGATATGCTACTATACTGAATTCGACATTCTGGACTCAATGGAATCATCAAATTTCCAAAAAAAGATTGTTATGATGAAATTACCCTCTCGGATCTCATTTAGGCCTAAAACTCAACTTTTAGCCTATTTTTGAAAATCAAAACTAAGGTCCCGAGGCTCGAAGACAATCTCAACTAGACCAAACTTGACGTTCAAAACGAAATGAAACTGACAGAATTCTCATCCGATACTTGGATCTCAATATGCTGACCAAAGTCAACTTTACCAATGAAATTTCCCACTCAAGGTCTCAAATAGCTAAAATATCATCTAATCGCATGAAAAACCATGCAAACTATCCCCATATCACAAAAAAGTATGAAAACACTATGAAAAAGGGAAAAATAGTCATTTTTCACTGAAAAGTAATTTCTCAAGAATGGTTACATTACAATTTTATATCTAAAGCTCACCACACATTACACACAAATCAATAAGGTTGGATTTGTTTTGGCCTCAACTTTAAGCAAGTGAATTTCTCAAATGTTACATAAGTATAATCAAGAGGTATTAGAAATATCTATAGGGGTTGCAACAAAGTTGATCCATTGTACTATGCCAAATAGTTTAATATTTTTCTTTTTTCTCATGCATACTCCTAAGTATGTCGGTACCAAACAAGTGAAGAGACTATTTTTTTGTAAGGATTTTTAAAGATATATTGGACCCATAAAACATTGCCTAAGTATCTCACCGAGGTGATGAAAATCAGGCATGTGTAGTTCACAATGCTTGATAAATGAAGTATAAAAACTTTTTCTTTGGATTTTTAAATGAGGATAAAAACTTTTTCTTTTTTGAATTTCTTGAATAAAGATGAAAACTTTTTTTTTTGAAATTTTGGATAAAGATCACCTAACCCAAGGAGGGTTGCCTACATATCTCTTCGAGGTGAGAATCAGGTGTGCATAGTTCATGAATGTCTGATATGTACAGTAAGAAAATGTTTTTTGAATTCTTAAATTAGGATAAGGACTTTTCTTTTTTTAATTTCTTGAATAAAGATGAATTTTTTTTTGAAATTTTGAATAAAGATCACCGAACCTAAGGAGGGCTGCCTACGTATCTCATTGAGGTGAGAATCAAATGTGCGTAGTTCATGAATGTCTGATATGTGCAGTAAGAAAACTTTTTTGAATTTTTAAATACAAAAACAACAACCCAGTGAAATCCCACATCGTGGGGTTTGGAGAGGGTAAAGTGTACGCAGACCTTACTCCTACCAAGGTAGGACGGTTGTTTCCGATAGACCCTCGGCTCAATAGAGGTTAATTGTGACTTTTTTTTACTATATATGTTATTTAACTATATTCTTGGATAAAAAATTTTTTTTTGAATTTCTTGAATAAAGATAAAAACTTATTTTTTGAAATTTTGAATAAAGATCATTGAACTCGAGAAGGAATGCGTACGTATCTCATCAAGGTGAGAATCAGGTGCACGTAGTTCACAAAGATCCTAAGAAAACATCATGTTTTTTTGTTATAAGAAATAACATTTTATTTTATTTTTATGAACAAATAATAAAACTTTTTTTTGAACATTTTTAACAAGGAATAAAAACTCTTTTTTTTTTGATTTCTTGAATAAAAATCATCAAACCCAAGGAGGGCTGCCTACGTATTTCATCAAGATGAGAATCAGGTGTGCGTAGTTCGTCCAGATTGGGTAGCTAAGAGAACTTTGAAATGTTAGAGCCTTGTTGAAAAAAGTAACTAAACTTTTTGGTTATTATTTTTATAAAAATGGTATAAAAGAAATATTTTGGATTTTTTTTAAGAACTATATAAAAGAACTAATAAGATTAAAAAATTATGATTTTTGTTTTTAAAAAAATAAAAAAATATTTTAAAAAAATGCATAAGAAACTAACATAAGAAAAATATTTTTGAGTTTTCTTAATATGTTTTTGAGTAAACTTGATAACTCTTTTTTCTCATTCCGTTGATCACCCTAATATTGGTCCACATGCAAAGATCTTTCAAATAAATACATTTTCAGATAGCACATAAAAAGATCTAACTTACCAAATAAAAGAGAATCGACCCTTGTGTCAAGTCCCACTTAAAACAAATTCAAATGATCAAAATAAGCGGAGTCTACTGGGGATAATCATGTTTATATTTTAGTGTTACTAGGTGTAATAAGAGAGATGGATGTCTCAACTAATTTACTCACGCGAAAACTCGAGCCAGGAAGGGGCAACTTGTCGGTAGCAGCGCTATTCCGACTTCATTTCTGGCCTAACTCCGCCTAACATGTGTGACTAATAATCCTCCACAAGATGCCAAAATACTCTGGCTTTATTTCAACAGAAAGTAGGTTACATAACTGCATTCCTTGCTATCTTATTTTTCAGAGACTCAAATGGGATGTGCGGGAGAAGATAATTTATCACAGTCCAACAATTGTTACGACCCATTTTTTAAACATGTCAAAACGCTCCATAACTTGGCTATTTATTATTTTGAAAATAAAGAAAAGAGAGTCGTCATTTAATTTTTTAGGAAATTAAGAAAACCTTAATTAAAATTTTATAAAGACAAGCAAAAAAAATCCTTTAAAATGAGTCCACAAACATGTGGTTTACCGGCGAATAATTTATTTGGTTAATTTTGAAAATTTGAAGGCATTTGTGTATTTTATTAAAGAAAGGTGACAAGGCAAACTCTTAGGTTAATTTAAAGAAAGTGGAACAACTTGGTTTTATCTTGATAATTTAACCAAGCGAAGAACAATAATTAGGCATGATCAAATTATTTAGAACATTCAATAAATGAAACAACTTAAAAAAGTAACGTGACTTTGATTTTAAGAAAATGTCAACTCTTGAGGGAATTCATTCAAAGTTATAACTAATAGAGTCTAAAACAAATGATTGCAATAGAAATAAATTAGCTAAATAATATAATTGGATTGATAAACAACAACATTAAAAAAGGTTTAGAAGAACCCGGGTGGAGACTGATTTTTGGGTCTTTAACCCATTTAAACTCAAGCTACGAATTTAGGCCTTAGCCCTAATTTTAGCTTTCGTTTCTCTTGACGATCCATTTGACGAGCTTGACTTGAACAGAAGAAATTTGTTGGGCACCCTTAGCCCAACTCGGAATGCAAAAGGGAGAATGGTGAGTATCTAAGACTCAGCAGATAGGTTCTTGCCCAAGCAAACAAGGAAAAAATTAAAATTAACATCTAATTTATACAAAGTCAATCTTGCAAAGGAAAATTTGGACTCTCAATCTGACCATAAGTTCACATTAAAAATAGTATAAAGAAAACACAGCAAGCGTCACATTTGTAATGCTAAAAATCATATCTAGAGAGGTTACCATAATGTAAAAAAAATCATTCAATTTATAACCCAAAATAGATCAGCCATTTTTAATGACATCATTACAAGCATAAGTTTAATATTATGCAGTCACGTTAGGATTAGAAAGAAACTCAAAATTTAAATATTTGCAAGCAAAAGAAATAAAACAAGGGAGGATAAACAGAGCTAAAAGAAAATGTCACAACTGGTTTAACAAAATAAAAATAGGAGCCACATATCAAAAATAAAAATAGAACAAATATATCATGATTAGGGTAGAGCAATTAAATTAGAGGACTGAAAATACACCAGGCTAGATCTCTAAATTACTAGGAAATTTTGAAGTAAAGAGAGCGGGAAGAATGAAGCAGATCAGATTTGGCATCAACAACAACATACTTTACGAACAAGATTTCAAGTGAGTCAATGAGAGGAATAGCCAATCATATCGAACATGGGGGAGAGACTTAAATTTTTTATCAAAACACCCTTTATTTCACATTCTTTGCAGCTGAATGAGAGAACGAGGGATTGCGGATTTCTTAGCCATAGTATTAGCAAGGAAGGGATCCAAATCAATTTAGCAATAATAGACTTTGATCAAGATCCACAAACACGTGCTTCTAAAGGAGAGAACAAAGCAACTGGACAAATAAACAAAAATATTTGGAGGCTATTCCTCCTCAAATACTTATTCAATCAACGATCAAGTCATGATTCATAAAAAAAAACAAAGAACAAATGAACACTTCAAGCCATCAAACTGAATCTATGGACTTTAAAACACAATCTGGACAAAATAAGTAAAGCTAACTTCGTACATCATTACGAATGCTCAAATCAAGTATAAACAAAAATTGTTTCCAAAGAGATTTCAAGTTAAGCAAAACAGATCAGGAGAGACTTCACACTTGTAAAGATATACAAGACTGATGCGAGATATACCAAACTTAACGAATTCAGAGTGAGAACGGACCATGTACAACAACAAAATCTGAAACTAGCAGACCTTTCAAGGAAATAAATAGCTTAACGGGAGAAGAGAGAGGATATAAACAAGACTAAGTCAGTAAGCCATCTAATTAAATTTTGCTTCCCAGTGACCTTAAAGATGGACTTTAGCTGTACTAGATAAAATAATATCGACCAAGCGAAGCATTTTTACAAGGATCAGATTGGAGAACTTTTATCAGTGAGAACTTAAGAAAACAACAAGTTAAGAGGGTCATCTATAGTGATAAGAAAACAAGATTAAATCTAAGCTAAGTCGAGACATTCTTGAGCCACGGTTAGAAAAGATACAACTAGTATTGATGGAACAATGATTCTAGAAATTACTCTAAGGCAATAGTGAATGAAATAGACTCGCAGCTATACTAAACAAGGACACTGTAGATTAGAACTCGAACAAATATTTAACTATGAAGAAACATGAGCAATGGAACCATCAGGCCAGAAGAAAATTGCTATAGGAAACATGCACTTCAAGACAATAATTATTAACAGAGAATCCGAGCGAATAGCATGCTTAAGAAATACATCTTAAATTAATAGAAATTAGATACAGAAACATGAATCCAGAGGCTTATCATTCATAATAACAAAAAAACGTACTAACATCAGGTCGAGCAGTAAGCCTTTGTGAAATCTATGGTGGATTCAATTAGGCGACGAAAAGCAAACAAAGAAACGAGGCATGTTTGAATAGTGAATAGCCTAGACCAAATAAAGAGGGCTTAGATCAAATAAAAAATGAAGCTTTATCGGGAGCATAATAACATAATTGTTATAAATTAACTAACTTGACAATTAATAAAGAAAAGTGAATAAGAGAATATAGAGAGAGTACAAATATGTTTTCTTCTCGTGTGTTTTCTGTATTACATTTTATTGCCAAGGTTTGGCAATTTATAGCCAAAGGGAGAGGAAACAAAGTGTAGTGGGCAACTTGCCCCCTTTAAGTGGGCCCCACACAAATAAAGCTTCCACTAGTAAAAATGGACAACCACTAATAGTCTAATACTCCCCCTTGGATGTCCACGTGAGATGTGATTCAAAAATTTTTATTATTATTATTATTATTATTATTATTTTTCCTGTGCCTCATTAAAACCTTACTAAGAAAAACCCAGTGGAAAAAAGTCTAGTGAAGGAAAAAGAATACACACATCTGGTAATACGCCTTAAGTGCTGCCTCATTAAAAATCTTACTAGGAAAACCCAGTGGGACAAAAACCTTGGTTAAGGGAAAAAGAGTGCAGCGCGTATTTTACTCCCCCTGATGAAAACTTCATTTGATATTTTGGAGACGACGCATTCCAACCTTATATCTTAGTTTCTCAAAAGTTGATGTTGGTAATGCCTTTGTGAATAAATCTGCAAATTATCACTTGAACGAACTTGTTGTACATCAATATCACCATTCTTTTGTAGATCATGTGTGAAGAATAATTTTGGTGAAATATGTTTCGTTCGGTCTCCTTTTATGAAGTCACCTTTCAATTGAGTTATGCACGCGGCATTATCTTCGAATATAATTATGGGTGCTTTGACATGACTTTCCAAGCCACATCTTTCTTTGATGAATTGTATCATCGATCTCAACCATACACATTCTCTACTTGCTTCGTGAATTGCTATTATTTCAGCATGATTTGAAGAAGTAGTAACAATGGACTGCTTTGTAGATCGCCATGATATAGCAGTCCCTCCGTGTGTAAACAGATAGCCTGTCTGAGATCGAGCTTTATGTGGGTCTGATAAATAACCTGCATCTGCATAACCAATAAGGTCTGTGCAACCTTTGTTAGTATAAAACAAACCCATATCAATAGTACCCTTCAGGTATCGCAAAATATGTTTGATACCATTCCAATGCCTTCGCGTTGGGGATGAACTATACCTTGCTAGCAAATTAACAGAAAATATTATATCAGGTCTAGTTGCGTTAGCAAGATACATAAGTGCACCAATAGCACTGAGATATGGTACTTCAGGATCAAGAATTTCTTCATCCTCTTCTGGAGGTTGAAATGGATCCTTTTCCACTTCAATTGATCGAACAACCATTGGAGTACTTAATGGATGTGCTTTGTTCATGTAAAATCTTTTTAAGATTTTCTCACTGTAGGCAGATTGATGGACAAAAATTATGTCTGCTAAATGTTCAATTTGCAGACCTAGACAAAGTTTTGTCTTTGCAAGGTCTTTCATTTCAAATTCTTTCTTTAGATATTCAATTGCCTTTTGTACCTCTTCAAGGGTTCCAATGAGATTTTTGTCATCAACATAAACGACGAGTATAACAAACTCTGATTCCATTTTCTTAATAAAAACACATGGACAAATAACATCATTAATATAGCCTTCATTTATTAAGTACTCACTTAGGCGATTATACCACATGCGCCCTAATTGTTTCAGATCATATAATGATCTTTGCAATTTTATTGAGTATACTTCCCGAGACTTTTTACATGCTTCAGGCAATTTTAATCCTTCTGGAATTTTCATGTAAATTTTATTATCAAGTGAACCATAAAGGTAAGGTGTAACCACATCCATTAGGTGTATTTCAAAATTTTTATGTACAGCTAAACTGATAAGATATCGAAATGTTATTCCATCCATAACAGGTGAATATGTTTCTTCATAGTTGACTCCCAGTCTTTGAGAGAATCCTTGTGCAACAAGGTCTGCCTTATATCTTACAATTTCATTTCTCTCATTTCGTTTTCTAAGAAAAACTCATTTATAGCCAACTGGTTTTACACCTTCAGGGGTTTGGACTACAGGTCCAAAAACCTCACGTTTAGCAAGTGAGTCTAATTCTGATTGAATTGCCTTCTGCCATTCTGGCCAATCACATCTACGTCGACATTTTTCGACGGATTTAGGCTCAAGACTTTCACTATCTTGCATAAGGTTAATTACAACATTATATGCAAAAACATTACCCATCGTAATTTTAGATCGATCTAGATTTATCTCATCACCGGTAGAACTTATTGAAAGTTCTTCATTCACTTGAGTCTCGGGTTCACTGATTTCTTCAGGAATATTAGGAGTACTCAAATCTTGACCTTCTTCAGGAGGTTCTTGTGTAGTATCATTTTTATGGTTTCTCACGCTTCTCTTTCTAAGATTTTTATCTTTTGATCCCAATGGCCTACCACGCTTCAGGCGTGTTTGGGATTTAGAAGCTATGATACTAGTAGATGGTCCTTTTGGGACATCAATTCGGATAGGCACATTCACTACAGGGATATGTGACTTAGTTATCTGTTTCAAATCAGTAAATGCATCTGGCATTTGATTTGCTATTTTCTGCAAGTGGATGATCTTCTGGACCTCCTACTCACATGTGCGAGTACGGGGATCAAAATGTGATAGTGATGAAACTTTCCACGCAATTTATTTTTCTTTTTCGGGTTCCTTTTTCTCTCCCCCTAATGGCGGGAAAATTGTTTCATCAAACCGATAATCTGCAAATCGAGCAGTGAATAAGTCTCCAGTCAACGGTTTAAGGTATCGAATTATGGAGGGTGAGTCAAACCCAACATATATGCCTAACCTTCGTTGAGGGCCCATTTTTGTACGCTGTGGTGGTGCTACAGGCACGTATACCGCACAACCAAAAAATTTTAAATGGGCTATATTTGGTTCATGACCAAATACTAATTGCGACGGAGAGTATTTATTATAATGTGTCAGTCTGAGACGTACAAGTGCTGTTGCATGTAAGATAGCATGACCCCAAACAGTAATGGGCAATTTTGTTTTCATTAGTAGAGGTCTTGCTATCAATTGTAGGCGCTTTATAAATGACTCTGCAAGGCCATTTTGAGTGTGAACATGAGCAAAAGGATATTCAATTTTTATCCCAATTGATAAGAAATAATCATTAAAAGCATGGGATGTAAATTCTCCAGCATTATCAAGGCGAATGGTCTTAATTGGATAATCTGGGAATTGCGCTCTCAATCTTATTATTTGTGCTAACAACTTCGCAAATGTCAAGTTGCGAGATGATAACAGGAACACATGAGACCATCTAGATGATGCATCTATTAGGACCATAAAATATCTAAACAATCCACTAGGTGGATGAATAGGTCCACATATATCTCCATGTATACGCTCTAAAAACTAGGAGATTCGATGCCAACCTTCAGGGTCGATGGTCTGGCAATTAATTTGCCTTGATAACAAGCAGCACATGAAAATTCATCATTCGTAAGAATCTTCTGGTTCTTTAATGGATGTCCAGTTGAATTTTTAAGAATTCGTCTCATCATTATTGATCTAGGATGACCTATTTGATCATGCCATAGCACAAATGTATTTGGATCAGTAAACTTCTGGTTTACGATCATATGTGCTTCAATTGCACTAATTTTTGCATAATATAGGCCAGATGACAGAGTTGGTAATTTTTCCAAAATATATTTCTGGCCTGAGACACTCTTGGTTATACCAAGATATTCAATATTCATTTCATTTAGTGTCTCAACATGATATCCATTTCTGCGGATATCTTTAAAACTTAATAAGTTTTTTGGGGATTTAGAAGAAAATAATGCATCTTCTATAACAATTTTTGTCCCCTTAGGCAGAATTATAGTAGCTCTTCCGGAGTATCATTTTTGAATTACCAGAAATTGTAGTAATATTAGCTTTTCTTCTAAGTAAATTGGAAAAATATTTCTCATCTTTAAAAATAGCATGAGTTGTTCCACTATCAATTACACAAATATCCTCTTGAGTTATCATTGATCCAAACAAGATTTGAGGCATTTACATATTTTCTTCAATAAGAAATAAAATAAGTATTAACACATGGTATATTACACATATTTTATTTATTTACATTGACTAGGAAAATACAAACATCATATTGAATACAGATAAAAAGAAAAATATTTACATATTATTAGTCTTGTCAATATTCATATTTTCGTCTGGAAAATTAAAGAAATCAGCTACATCCAAATGCATGGGCTCAATATTATCTTCAGAGATAAAATTCGTCTCTGGATTATTTTCTGTCCTTTTCAGAGATACCTGATATAGCTGAACAAGGCGCTTTGATGACCAGCAAATCCGCGACTTGTGCCCCACACCTCCACATCTATGACATATTATTTCTGAATTATTCTTCGGTAAAGCTTCTGGCTTTTTACCCTGCCTTTTATATTGCTGGTTATTTCTCGGTGTCAGCCAAGCATCATGATTAAGATTTCTTCTTTGACTCCGACCCCGACCACGACCACGACTGGGGCCATGACCTCTTTCTCGTTGGTTAGAATTTGCCTGATTCACTTCAGGGAGTGGCAAAGAACCAACTGGCCGACTATCATGATTTTTCATTCATAGTTCATTATGTCTTTCAGCAATAAGAAGGTGAGAAAGTAATTCAGAATATTTTTAAATTTTTTTTTCGCGATATTGCTGCTGCAGGAGCATATTCGCGAGTGGAAATGTGGAGTATGTCTTTTCAAGTTTATCTTGCTTAGTGATCTCTTCTCCGCATAAATTTAACTGAGCTATAATTCTAAACAGAGCAGAATTATATTCAGTTATATTTTTGAAATCCATTAATCTCAGATTTAGCCAATCATGACGAGCTTGTGGAAGCATGACCAACTTCAGGTGGTCATATCTTTCTTTTAAATTTTTCCACAATTTAAGGGGGTCTTTTAATGTGAGATATTATAATTTTAGACCCTCGTCAAGATGGTGACGAAGAAATATCATGGCTTTAACACGGTCTTGATTGGATGTCATATTGTCATCTTTAATGGTGTCTGCCAGACCCATTGATTCTAAATGAATTTCGGCATCAAGTGCCCATGATGAGTAGCCTTTTCCAGAGATATCAAGAGCAGTAAATTCAATTTTTGAAATATTTGCCATTTTATGAAAATAAATTTAAATAAAACTCTTACCATTTTTGTTACCTTGAATAAATAGCAGAGTTTCGTGCTGATAACGTGTTATATATTAACTAACTTGATAATTAATAAAGGAAAGTGAATAAGAGAATATAGAGAGAGTACAAATATGTTTTCTTCTCGTGTGTTTTCTGTGTTACATTTTATTGTCAATGTTTGACAATTTATAGCCAAAGGGAGAGGAAACACAGTGTAGTGGGCAACTTGCCCACTTTAAGTGGGCCCACACAAATAAAGCTTCCACTAGTAAAAATGGACAACCACTAATAGTCTAATAATAACTTATTAGTGACTTTAAGAAAAAAGATAATCTACATTTTTCCATAAATTGACCTGTAGCTCTAGACATAATCCTAATTATTATTCATTTGGATGAGATCACACTTGAGAGACTCAAAGTTCAGCCCACGTTTTACGTCAAATAAGGGAAAATAAACAGCTCAAGAAAATAAGGCTGAAGCAAGTTCAAACAGGACAGTCGAGTAGGATGATCCATCATTATTATGATCGAGCTTGAGCAGGTGGAGACAGATTTACATTGAAGCAGAGATCTGGTGTAAAGGAGGGAAGAAACTAGGCTACCAAAGATAGAAATCGATTTTAGACCCAGGAAAATAGGCTAACGTCTAAATGATTCAGGCAAAAATTCAAGTTAGAATTCAAATGAGTAATAAACCGAATCAAACATCAATTGTGATGATTAAATTTGAATAAGCAATCAATCAAAATAAAAACTTGTTACGTAAGTCGAACACAAACTTCCAAACTACACTTAATTATCTTGCACAGTTACTAGAAAAGATCAAGCAACAATTAAGGAGAAACTATTATCTAATCAAAACAGGAAAGGAAAAGCAGTAACATCACCACATCTAAATACAAGGCGAGCAACTATATTATTAAAAGATGAGAATCAGAATAATGTTACCTTTTGCAGAGCAGCGATACTGGGACTTGATGAGCAAGAGGGCGATGAACACTCCACCAACAAGACAAACAAAAAATATAGAGCGAACAGAAAAGGTAGAAACTTAGGTTCGGTGTTGTAAGAATACTATTCTTAGCCGTAAGAATACTATACTTAGCCTAAAATTCATCTTACCTCCTCCTCCCCTTCAATGAAAACAAGTGCAAATATGTATAGTCAAAAATAGTTGATTTGAATTTCAAAAGGAGCCGTTTGAGGGAGGGAAAAAGATCAAATTTTACATAAGTCAAAGGAGATGAAAACATATCCCCAATAATTCGAATTTGATTTTGATGGCCTCCAATTTGAATTAGATTTTTGGATGAAAAAAAATGCAAAATTGAAATGAAGTCAACTATTGAGGCTCCTAGTCGGTGAGATATCAGACATTGGGCTACTTTGCCTGAAAATAAAAGGGATTAAGGGACCTGGTCCTTTCCCTCTTCAAATAATTGACATGATTTGAATTAAAATGACTTGATAAAATGGAAATGAGACAAATTTAAACTCAATTAATTATTTAAGATTCTTGACCTTAACAACATGAAATAACTATTCTGAAATAAAAGATTAACTATACCAATTATACCGTGAATTAATCGATTATTAAGGAAATAAAAAGCACACTTAATTTAAAACACCATTTTGGTAAAACAATTTTTCATATCTTTATTAAAAGCAATAAATTGTATTTATATATATATATATATATATTATAAGTATATAGTTTATGGAAAAATAACAAAATTATCTTGAAAACGATTTTGAAAGTATTTTCGATTCTTGAAAATAAATATTTCAAACTGTTTGAAATTGAAGAAGCTTAAAAATTAATTAAATTATGGAGAGCCAAAATTGAATGTCAACAATAATATCAAATCAATAAAGAAAAGCAAGTAGTACATTAAGCCATCATACACAATATATCAAAAAAAAAAAGCAAGTAAAAGTCAATATAACAAAACTCGAATTCTGGTTATTCTCCAACAGAGCCGTCAGAGATGTCACACCCTTTTGTTATCAGGTTTTTCCAATTTAAGTGATGTTATTGAAAAGGGACTATTTTATTTTTTGCTCTGAATCGCCACTTGGAATTTAGTTTTGGTGTTCCAAGTCACCTTATTTAAATCCCAAATAAAAAAAAGTTGACTCTTTATTTTCTATTGGTCCGCGAACTAGAAATTTAGATAACAAATTCTGTTGACCGAGGTGAAGGTATTAGGCATCCCTTGAGTTTCGTGATTCTAGAATGGTTGCTTTTATAGACTTATACTTATCTTTAACTATTTTGGATATATGGTTGTGTTTGCAATTTTTTATTGTTGAAATTTTGTTGGTCTCAACCTAGATGCGTAACTACATTTTTGATCTTGACATTTAGAGGCATAACTGCCTTCATTACATCGCACCTAATAATTATGTCTGTATATCTTGGTTTGAATAATGAAAGTTATTTTTTTAGGACAATTTGCAAGGTGAGTCATTGCATCCTAGAGTTTATTTTAAATGTCTCAAAAAGATGCATAACTAAATTCTTAATCAAAATATTTTTTTATCGGATTTAAACTTGTGTAACATTTAATGGATCCTAATATTTGCCAATTGTTCATGAACTACCGTTTCAGAGAATGAAAAGATAGGAAAAACTAATCATGTTAAATCCAAGCTTTTTCCAATTTCGATTAAACCCTGACCCAATTATCACAAGCTCCTCTAATTTAAATTAGGAAGGATTACACAAATTTCATAGTGTTAAGAGCTAATTACATCTTATCCATACTTTTTTCCAAATTACAAAAATCTATTAAATTTGGTGGAATCCGTAAACAGCCCAAAACATCCTGATACATCGCGTAAAGTGATGTATTATACGTCTTGATATATCACATAAAGTGATGTATCCGACTGATAAATCGCGTAAAGTAATGTATTCGACTGATACATCACGTAAAGTGATGTATCTGACGTTTCAATACATCACATAAAGCGATGTATCTGAGAATAGGAGAAAGTAGAATTTTTTATAATTTTTTCAAATAGTAGAAAATTTTAGAGAATATGGTAAAATAAGTTGTGTATTTAGGCAATTTTTTCTTTAAATTAACCGTTGAGCCCAATTTATTCATCAAAATCCACACATTGGCTAATTATTCTATTTAGCCAATTTGCATTAAGTTAACGTTTTGCATACAATCATAGATGACAATGATGTAACACATAAACATGAACATTCAAAAAATATGTAATTTTCTCAAAAAATTAACACAATATGTTAAGCATACAAAGTGAATAAAAAATTTAATTCATTAGGACTAAATCTCATTCAAATATCAATTAATAATATAGCATAGAACATTGAGTTTCATGTTTTAAAGAAGAACAAGGTAAAAATTGGACCTTTAAGCATGTAAAATATAATCACAATGTAATACCAACTTTACTTTAAATTTAACAATATATAACATAAACTTTAAGCTATTTCATAACATTCGAATCAAATCTTATTTAATGGTGAAATCAAATCATACAATAAAAATTAAGTGTTACCTTTTGTGAATATTAATTCACAAGAAGAAAATGATGTCACTATCCGAATCCAGGTGTGATGGCACTCATCTCAACCCACCGAGATAAGTTAGCCTAAAACTCAACGGAAAGTAAATGCGGAAGTAATTGAGGTAAAGCAAGGTTTAATTTAGTCAAAAACAAATAAATAATCTCAAAATCCCCAAGACTGGTTGTCACGTATACAAGCCACTAATACATTATCGAAGTACAAAAGAAAATACAGTCACAATGTCTTTGTATCTAGAATAGGACTAAAACATATTAAAAGAGTAAGAGGTGCCTGCTAGATGGATGTAACACCTACCTCAACACTCGAAATGATAGCCTCGGATGTGGTGGAAACACTAGGAGATCAGGCAAGTCCGGGCTCACAACCTACACAAGTGTAGAAGCAAGGGGTGATTACCAAAAAATACGGTACTCAACAAGTGGACAACTAAAACTAAGCAAAGCTCAATAGATACAAGTACTCTTGTCCTCCCAACCGACCCTCCTTAACTACAACCTGTATAAAACCAGTCCAACCCTACACTCGTACAATAATAACAGTAATACAATCCACGAATACTCATCAATGAATCATATCAAGTCAAGTTCAGCATATACAGAGCAATAAAGGGGTAAACACGAATTCACAAATATCAACAAAATGCGATGCAATACAATGAGATGATGCATGACTGTCATATTGGTACATATCCGCTGAATTACAGTCTGGAACCCATGGGACATATTTCTGTCCATGTAACCTGCCATGGAGTGTGTGGTCCATCCTCTCAATATATATATCCTACCACGGAGCGTGTGGCCCGACCCCTTTATTTCATAATACCTGCCACGGAGTGTGTGGCCTGACCCCTTTTGTTTCGTATCATTTTCAGTCTCACATAATATGTCAGAACCAACGCCATCAATTCATGTTCATATAATTCACGATAATAACATGACAACAATAATAATTTTTCTTATCTCACATCAACATAGTCATTTCACATGTCCAAAATAAATCCATACTCACAACATATCAATTCCACCAATACATGTCATTAGATCACCATTTTATACCCCTCATCTCCATTTTTAAGGCCAATCATACAGTCAATAGCCCAGTCCAATTTTCATTACTCCCCAGTACACATAACACGGTAATACAAGCATCTACAAGCTTAAATTGAGGTTTAGAAATTCACTTGCCTTAATTAATCAAACAATTAATCCGGTACTTGAGCTTTCCCTTTTCGTTGGGCCTCCAAAAAAAAGTATAATCTAATCAAATAAATAACGATAATAAGATTTCAAAACTAACAACATCCATATTATTATATGTCTAGCCTAGACCCAAAACCTACCCAAATCTATAATCAAGTTTCTAATGTTGATGTCAAATAACATGTCAACTCTCATATTTCCAAATTTTTAAGCCTAGGGTTAGGTTCTAATTTCCCCAATATCATAAATTTTAATGGAATTCATAAAATATAATATACCTAATATTTAATTATCTATCTCAATATATCAAAATTCGAGAACTAACGCATTCTATGTCATTTAAGTCAAATCTGAAATTTTCTTTCCGATTATGTTCACTCATGATAAAATAAACTCACATGTCAAATTTCAGCTAAAACGGATCATTATTCGACCTCCAAATCAAGATTTTATATGAAGAACCCTAGGGTCATATTTTCTTATTTCAGCATTATTTCTCCACCAATATACCCTAAAAATATGTTCATAATCACATGAGAATTTAATGAAAAGGATGAAAATAATTATCTTGACGCTTTGGAATGAAAATCCCTATTTTTCTCTTCTCCTTTATTTTTCTTTTTCCCTTTCTTTTCTTTCTTCCTCCGTATTGTTTTTCCAGTTTCTGCATTTTTTTTTCTTGTTTGCCGCCGCTGCACATCTGATGGCTTAATGCCATCAGATCATATATATAATTTTTTTTTTATTATTATTTATTTCTTTCTTTTTTGTAAAATTAATTATGTACTAAAAATGACAAACCCTACTAACCTATTTTATTAATTATAAGAAAAGTGGTATAAGTATTAAATAAATTAACACTTTAGTCCACTAATTAAATGAATTCTCTAAAAGTATTCCTCAACTAATTAACCAAAGTTACCGAATAGTCCAAATAACCCATTAAAATCTTACGGGAAGGATATCGTATAAAAGGAGGAGGACTCGTTCTCAAAATGACCTAACGGGTCATTACATTATCCACCACTAAAAATCATGTTCGTCCTCGAACATAAAAAAGGAGAAGGGCGAATAACCAAAAGCCTGAGTTATAATCTTCAAAAGTCGATTTTCATTCCTTCAAGTGAGCTCCTCATTAAGACTAATCCATCAAGATCAACTTCTAAGAACTGAACTTTCGAATCAAACTTTAGCAAATCTATAAATTAGGGATAATTTAGACGTCACAGATTAACCCATGAACTAAACCTTAATCGAAACCCTCTAAACCTCATCATAACCATCAAGATAATTTTTCATTACATAACCACGAGAAAATTCTAGACTAATACCGGCTACAACCAGAAGTGAACCTGAATCAATCACTACACTCATAATGCACAGACTATCACAGATCTTGTTAGGATTCCAGTCTCACTACCAAAGCTTCCCACGAGCTTAAGCTATACAAATCTGATCTTTAGGCATTAGGTACTCATTACTGGAGAATATGATTTATCTAACCCAAAGAATGAAATGATTGAATACCCTCCTAGCGAGCGATACACCCAAGCATACAAAACTTCTAATAACACTATCAAAAATGGTAGATCAGTAGTTGTGATTGCAAACAACCCTTAAGAGCGGTAACACTAGACCCATTGTCCCCCCACATTCTACCATACATAGCCAGAATGAGACCCCGACGAGATTTGAATCTTAAGACTGTCGGACAACTGTAAGTATTCATGGTAGCTTTTCTACAAATTCTTATAAAAAGAGAATTGTGCATGTAAAATCACTATTATACTTCAACAATCCCTAACAATACCAAATCTATCACAACTGAAATAACCAAGTTTGCAAAAGCATCCTACCCTACCAAAAGGATATCGTAGGATCGGTACACCGATCAACCACTAGGGATCCATCCACAGAAGTAGAAACACGTGTGGGCATAGGCAGCGAATCATACTTCAAATCATGTCCGAAACAAAATAGGTAGTTACATAAGAATGTACGAAATCAAGATAGAATAACACAAGATACTTCTCTCATAGTGCTTATATCAAACATTTTCATTCATCTGACTCCATCACTTTGATTTTTTTTATTACCCACAATCGACCAGTCTGTTCCCCATACAAAAACTTAGAGAAATTCTTGGCCACCTGAATAATTCTATATACTATGAACACATAGCCTCTATTTACCCTCTAGTGCCTATGTAACACATCACAATAGTTCGTATTACCCATCAACAGAGTAGTATCAATCCAATTTGATATCCTTAATAACCATAAAGAACTATATCCCATCTTGTAGTGCATCCATAAGTCACCTACCATAATTTGAGAGTCTAACCTTACATAAAACACATAATCTTCGACACCTCACTATTTTTCATTCAAACCAAAATCAAACCTTCAAAAAAGTCGTTGTTACATCACTCATAAGTCTGTGTCGAACCAATTGATATTATATAGTCCAATCTGAACACAAGGGCGAAAAATCGTACAATCTTCAATTTTGAACTAAGGATCTACACATGGTGTCTTATTTCTTATCATTTCTTAGATGCTTCCCATGAAGCAAATTCCAAATACCTTGAACTATTTAATATACCAGACTCTTATTCCTTTTGCTAACTCATTTACCAACCTTATTCTTTTGAATCAAAACTTTAAGTGAAGCCCTTTTTTAGGCCTTTTAATGATCAAAAGCAATAAACTCTGCAATCCAAACCCTGCACAAGTTTTTTCAACTGCTCAATACCCTATGTGATCGATCAATTTTTATCTTGCCTATCTATACTTTAACGAAACCTACCGCCAGAATGTAGACTTAAAATGAACCACTTGAATTTCGAATTTCATCCATGTAAACCAATCCCATTATCTATCAATATTAGCTCATACATTGAAGACCTTTATGAATTCACGTATCTTAGCTATCATTGATCACCTCTCCATTGATCTTATTGTATCTTTCGTTAAAATTTAATTATACCAGTTACCAAATTCAAAACCACAAAAGAACTCATTACCACACTCGAGTCAAACGCCTATAGAGTTATTTCTCAAATCTTATCCAATAATCATTAACCCATATGAATAACACATAACACTGCCACCATAAACAAAGCAAAATAAATAAAATCACGTGTTACTAAATTTAATTCTCCACTCTCTCTGAATATACATTCGGCCCTTACAACCAGAGTAAATATAATTGTTCTCGCCTTGTTTCGAAGGCTAAACTATATTTCACTAATTATTTTCATTTATGAATCTAGATTCTTTCAATTCTATCCGAGCGGTGTCTCAACACATTCTACGACTTTCCATACAACCACGCCACTCACCAAATAGTAGAAAATCGCAATTTAGATACCTGCAAGTGATTATTATCATATCGAATCTATTTAACCCAAAATCCTTAAAGTATGGTTATGCCCTGATCATAATCCATCACAAATTCTTATTACCGTTATGATCAATAACCATTGTCATCATCTCGAAGTGAACCTTCTCAATCGATAAGACACCTTAAATCCAGTTATACCAACAACCTCCAATGGAATAACCCAATTTTATGCGAACTCTCACTAAAATTCTTAATTGTCTTCACACAAGTATACTCACTGCTAGTTTCTTTATCCATAAGCTTATCATTCTGATATCGATCCACTCCCTTGGAGTTTACGGTTAAATTACAAGTCCTTACTTAGAATTTTCGGGATATACTTCACAACCTAAATGCATTAATCATACCAAAATCTACCACTAAGATCTTTCTTATAAACAATGCTTACCCCAAGCGTCCGTAGTAACAAACTAGTTGGATTTTCAAATGTGAATGCAACATCAAATCTCATCATATGAGAAGATGATACAACTGATAACTCCTTAAGTAGTTAGTAATCACACTTGATAATCGATGTATTTATTTTTGTATTCCAATAGTACCACACTGTGAAAGTTTGATAGATCCACCACTAGAATACATCATACCCACCGTAAAGATCATAACTAGATAGTCTACACCTTTCTATCCATTACGTAACTGTCATACATTACCAACGCATTTCAGTATCCAGTCAAAATCGATATCACCCTTCAGTAGGTAAGGTCAATAGCGGAAGCAACACAACCCGTAACCCTAACCAAATAATCACAAGTACCACGGTAGTAGACTTATAATAACCCTTCCTGATATACATCCATCCTATCAAATTGTTGTAGAAATTTTGATCTCGATTAGCGCAAAATCATCCTCATCACTCATTATGTAACTCATTCTTTCACGATGAACTTCACAGTTTGTAGTCTCTGAGGGCACAATGCTCACAACATAGTCATTCCCCTAATTATACCATTCTCAATTGTAGAACCACTTCAAACATCGGGTAGGCCAAACAAGCATAATTCTCGATTCTTAACCACTATCCAGAAATATAAGACTCATATA
This sequence comes from Solanum dulcamara, assembly GCF_947179165.1. Taxonomy (NCBI): domain Eukaryota; kingdom Viridiplantae; phylum Streptophyta; class Magnoliopsida; order Solanales; family Solanaceae; genus Solanum; species Solanum dulcamara. The sequence continues at coordinate 22,050,806 of NC_077238.1, forward strand.
ATCCTTCATACCATTGTTCCTCTTCCTATACCATATCCTCAAATTATATTATTGAACCATAACCTTACTTACTCTTTTAAAATCGTCGTGCGTTACAAGTCTCACCATACACCCTTTCCATAAGTTTATTACTACCACCTCCAAATTAGATCTAGACCACGTGATGACCATTCAACTACACGCACATAAAATCAGGCAAGAGTCACCACTATATGTGAGAGAACGGAGTGAGGCAATAGAACATAGATCGGATCAAGGACGCATGACAGAGAATCAAAAGGTGAAGATATTTCCTAAAAGTCTTCATAGCCTCTCGACGATAAGTACAGACGTCTCCGTACCGATCCTCAAGACACTATTTAGACTCGGCTTGTATACACGTGAGACCTATGAACCTAGGGCTCTGATACCATTTTATCACGATCCGAATCCAGGTGTGATGGCACTCATCTCAACCCACCGAGATAAGTCAGCCTAAAACTCAACGGAAAGTAAATGCGGAAGTAATTGAGGTAAAGCAAGGTTTAATTTAGTCAAAAACAAATAAATAATCTCAAAATCCCCAAGACTGGTTATCACGTATACAAGCCACTAATACATTATCGAAGTACAAAAGAAAATACAGTCACAATGTCTTTGTATCTAGAATAGGACTAAAACATATTAAAAGAGTAAGAGGTGTCTGCTAGATGGATGTAACACCTACCTCAACACTCGAAATGATAGCCTCGGATGTGGTGGAAACACTAGGAGATCAGGCAAGTCCGGGCTCACAACCTACACAAGTGTAGAAGCAAGGAGTGATTACCAAAAAATACGGTACTCAGCAAGTGGACAACTAAAACTAAGCAAAGCTCAATAGATACAAGTACTCCTGTCCTCCCAACCGACCCTCCTTAACTACAACCTGTATAAAACCAGCCCAACCCTACACTCGTACAATAATAGCAGTAATACAATCCACGAATACTCATCAATGAATCATATCAAGTCAAGTTCAGCATATACAGAGCAATAAAGGGGTAAACACGAATTCACAATTATCAACAAAATGCGATGCAATACAATGAGATGATGCATGTCTGTCATATTGGTACATATCCGCTGAATTACAGTCTGGAACCCATGGGGCATATTTCTGTCCATGTAACCTGCCATGGAGCGTGTGGTCCATCCTCTCAATATATATATCCTACCACGGAGCGTGTGGCCCGACCCCTTTATTTCATAATACCTGCCACGGAGTGTGTGGCCTGACCCCTTTTGTTTCGTATCATTTTCAGTCTCACATAATATGTCAGAACCAATGCAATCAATTCATGTTCATATAATTCAAGATAATAACATGACAACAATAATAATTTTTCTTATCTCACATCAACATAGTCATTTCACATGTCCAAAATAAATCCATAATCACAACATATCAATTCCACCAATACATGTCATTAGATCACCATTTTATACCCCTCATCTCCATTTTTTAAGGCCAATCATACAGTCAATAGCCCAGTCCAATTTTGATTACTCCCCAGTACACATAACACGGTAATACAAGCATCTACAAACTTAAATTGAGGTTTAGAAATTCACTTGCCTTAATTAATCAAGCAATTACTCCGGTACTTGAGTCTTCCCTTTTTGTTGGGCCTCCAAATAAGTATAATCTAATCAAATAAATAACAATAATAAGATTTCAAAACTAACAACATCCATATTATTATATGTCTAGCCTAGACCCAAAACCTATCCAAATCTATAATCAAGTTTCTAATGTTGATGTCAAATAACATGTCAACTCTCATATTTCCAAAATTTTAAGCCTAGGGTTAGGTTCTAATTTCCCCAATATCATAAATTTTAATGGAATTCATAAAATATAATATACCTAATATTTAATTATCTATCTCAATATATCAAAATTCGAGAACTAACGCATTCTATGTCATTTAAGTCAAATCTGAAATTTTCTTTCCGATTATGTTCACTCATGATAAAATAAACTCACATGTCAAATTTCAGCTAAAACAGATCATTATTCGACCTCCAAATCAAGATTTTATATGAAGAACCCTAGGGTCATATTTTCTTATTTCAGCATTATTTCTCCACCAATATACCCTAATAATATGTTCATAATCACATGAGAATTTAATGAAAAGGATGATAGTAATTACCTTGACGTTTTGGAATGAAAATCTCTATTTTTCTCTTCTCCTTTATTTTTTTCCCTTTCTTTTCTTTCTTCCTCCGTATTGTTTTTCCAGTTTCTGCATTTTTTTTCTTGTTTGCCACTGCTGCACATCTGATGGCTTAATGCCATCAAATTTTATATGTATATAATTTTTTTATTATTATTATTATTTATTTCCTTCTTTTTTAAAAAATTAATCATGTACTAAAAATGATAAACCCTACTACCTATTTTATTAAATATAAGAAAAGTGATATAAGTATTAAATAAATTAACACTTTAGCCCACTAATTAAATGAATTCTCTAAAAGTATTCCTCAACTAATTAACCAAAGTTACCGAATAGTCCAAATAACCCATTAAAATTTTACGGGAAGGGTCTCGTATGAAAGGAGGAGGACTCATTCTCAAAATGACCTAACGGGTCATTACAAATGACCATAATCAGGAGTCACAAAATCAGAAACCACGAAAGTGAACCTCAATCTCAACTTAATTCTCGATATGTTTTTCTCTATGCATTCTTTTTGGCTCTTTGAGTGTGTTGTTTTCTTTTCTGAGAGTTTTGGTGTGGTTTTTGCTTTCCTTTCTCTTGCGGATGATGAGTCTTGTATTAGGTGTTTGTTGTATGTAGGTGTAGGAGTGGGAGAATCTGTGAAAATTGAATGGAGTGTATTTTGGGGTAATGGGGGTATGTGGTGTTGTGAGTTGGGTAGTGGGGAATGGGTCCCCTTTGCTGATTAAGGATTAGTGGATAGTTTTGATTAATTATTTTTCATATGGTTTTTGTTTTGAAAAAAATATTTCAAAATAAAAACAAATTATAATGATAAAAATATTAGGAAACTATTTTGAACTAATACAAATATAATAAAAGTTAATAGATAATCTAAAAATATACTTAAGAAACACTAGTTTGTTTATAAACTTTAAATTAAAAGTAAACATGTATTTTTATAAACTTTCTTTTCTTTTCTTTCTTTTTTAAAAAAATGAGGCAAAACTTATATTAAAACGTGACTCCTTTTCTGTAGTTTTCAAATCTTTTAAAATAAACTTACTAAAAGTAAGATAAAATTAATATATTTAAATTAGATATAAAAAAATATTTAAACACTAAATAGTGTAAAATTTTGGATTTGGTCAAAAATTATGTATCTACAGATAGGATGGAGGAAAATATTCCTGTTATTACTCTTAAGTTGGAGAAGATCTTTATATATGGATTGTTTGATGTGATGGAGCATTTTCCAATTCACCCTGTACAAGAGGGAGGCCCGCCTTGGAGGTCTTATTCAAACAAGATGGATGTATCTATTTGAGAGGTAATGTGTTTTTTTATATTCATTAAGTTATTATTTCTTCATTAATTAGTAGCTAACATATATTGTCACGATCCGGCCTAGGACCTAGTCGTAACACGGCGATCAAAACCCCGAAGGGCTCAAATCAAGCCTCTTGTACATATCATAAGCATACATAAGGTAAAATATAAAAACAAAAATATCATAAGAGAGTCTAAACCATGAATAGAAATATGAAAATGTCTTATTACAACATAGACTCAAACATATGTCCAACTAGATGCCTCTAAACATGAGTATGGGCGGGGGCTAAGACATGTCCCTATCTCACTCTCAATATACAATGTAAACAAAAGTCTTTTGAAAATAAAACAGTAACTAATTTAAAACTAGTCCCCGGACAATGAGGACTCACCACAACACAGTCGGATAGAGAACGCCTACTAGTTACGTGGACGATTATGATCTTCAACCTCAACCCCTACATTATGAGATAATATATGTAAAAAGTATGCATTAGTATGTTGGAATATACTAAGTATGAGGGCGTGACATGCAATGTAAATCATGGAATGCAAAGGTCAAGTAAATCACATGATAAGATGGAATACGTAAAGTCATGAGAAAATCATATTGACCAAAGAATTTAAAAACATAAATTCAAAATCATAACATACTTAAGAGATCATACATATGTGGGATAGGAACCATAACCGACAATAAGACCATGCGAGCTATAACATGGAATCCGATGATACCCATATTGAGAAGGAGGAGGCTACTTTGCCAAGGTAGACTCCTGATCATGTGCTATTTGTGGATCTACTAGTTAGGCCATAAAAGGCAACCTACGATGGCACGTAGTTTATGGGACATAAGGCTTCTACTAAGGCTTTTGGTAGGTCCCCCATCTCAAATCTACTCGGTTTTAAGTCAAATTCCACAGAATACATACATTACATAAAATTACAATTTAATATATCATAGTCATGATCATAGGTTTGAAATCATAGAGTAGCTCATTTTGATAACATACTTGTAATGTGAGAATTGTCCTTTCATCATTACAATCATATTTGCATAATTCATATTGTTAGGCCTTAGGTCACCACATAGGACCTTAAGTCACCTTACTTCATAACTTGCATGAAATTCATACCTTGAACTTAGAGTAAAACTCAATTGCATAATCAATTGACCTTGAAAATCATGTAATTCACTTGAAAACATGCATGATCATAAACTTTATATCAGCCCATACATAATTCATATAGATAATCTCATTAGAAATTATAATTGAAAATACTCATATTTTACATCATGAACCCTAGAGATCAAATAGGAGAATTCATGGAAAAACTCTTTAATTTAATTCAATAACCATCAATTTATATCAAAATAGATTAGTGATCATATTTTAAATCATAATTCATGCAATAGAAATAGAGATCATAAAATCCATAAAATACCATACTTTAATTTGATAGAAAACCTTGAGAAATTGATTGGACGTCATGGATGAAAGGTTCCATGAATCAATACCCACATACCTTAAGTGAGAACACCAATTAATTTGGAAGAACTTGAGGGTTTTGATAAAGAGCTTGAGTGAATTTACTTGAATTCTTCAATGGAGTCCCTTGAGAGCCTTTTTGTAGAGAGAGAAATATTTGATAGATGAATTGCATAAGAATGAATAGAATTAGAGGTTTAGGTTAACTTATAGAGTTGCATTAAATCCTAAAAACGTCTAGGTTCATTGACTAATGATTTGGGAAAGGTCTAAAACGCCATTTAAAAAACTCAACTGTGCCAGAAAACTCTCCCAGGTCCGCGATGCGGACCTGTCGCGGACCCTACTATTTTGTAAATTTCTTGAAAATCTATCTTCCGATATATGGGTTCTAAAAATCCACCGAGACTATTTTCCCATAGGTTTTGACCCCTTGATCGATATTCTGGACTCAGATTTTTCAAAAAGATTATGGATAATGCATTACATGAGAGACCTATTCCCAAGGCATTCTTAAGGTATTTGTGAGCAGTTTGAGGGATGTTACATATATAGATATATACGTGAAGAAAAATTGGTAGTTGCAAACAAAAAAATAAGCAAAGGCGAAAGATCGAAGGATCAGTTATTCAAGGTCATATTGCGAGAGAAACTGGTGTTTTTATTCTTATTACTTTAGGAATGAAGTGTAATGTAGAATAAATAGTCTCAATCACAATGATGAAAGTGATAATGATCCTATGTTTCCACATATATCAATTTTTAATCAAAGTGGTCAAGGATCTAAAAAGCGTGGAAGATGAGACTTCACTAGTATGGAAAGACAATCAGCTGTATCACATATTTTTTTAATTGTCCAAAGATTCAACCATATCCTAAGTAAGTTTAAATTATATTATCAAATTGCATATTAATAAGTGTTTATTAACTAATAACAAATCTCAATGTACAATTATCAACTTGCTCGTAAACACATGGGGTAATAAAATCATATATATGAGGTTTTCCAAATGGATAAAAGAATAGGTAAGTGTGAAAGCTAATATATTGAATCAATAAGTATAATGTGTAGACATGTAATTTTTGACCGAACTTGGAATTTTACACAATTTAGTGCTTATATATTTCTTTTATATCTAATTTAAATATTTTGATTTTATCTTACTTATAGTAAGTTTATTTTAAAAGATTTCAAAACTACAAAAAAATAGAGTCACATTTTAATGTAAGTTTTGTCTCAATTATTTTTAAAAGAAAGAAAAGAAAAGAAAAGAAAGTATATAAGAAAACATGTTTTCTTTTAATTTAAAGTTTATAAACAAGCTAGTGTTTCTTAACTATATTTTTAGATTATCTATTTAACTTTTCTTATATTTGTATTAGTTCAAAATAGTTTCTTAATATTTTTATCATTATATTTTATTTTTTATTTTTGTTTCCACGACTCGATTTCTTGGGTCATGATGGAATCTACTATATCCCACCAATAGGTGCGCCTAACCCATAGCCCAGAGCCACAGACAATGGGCATCACACAAAAGCAAACAATGCGGAAGATAACAATAATAATGACAAATAGGGAAGAAAGGGAATCAAATCAATACCAAAAATAAACCTCCAAGACTTGGTATTAGTCGGTAGTTGAGCTTCTAACCAAAATGAGAGTACAAGCTTTTACAAAATAAGATATAAGTACAGACCGTCTCTGAAAATAAAATAAAGACTAGTCTTATCCAATACATAGGGAGATAGGAAGCTCCGAATGCCTAGAGCTCACCCCAGTTTCCGAGTCCTAAGAGCTGCTCCACATGAGAGCCAAATCAGCAATGAAAATCCATACTATGATCTGCAGGATGTAAAAGTGTTGCATGATTACCAACAAGTGGCACTAAGTAGGCATAGGCTGTCTGAGCTCCAAAGATAACATAAGCATAATAGACATGTATAACATGAGCATATATCACAAGTTACATAGAAACAACAGGAGACTCATAATAAGAAACAAGTTGGAAGCACTCAAAGAGAATAAAGGAATAGGTAAAAGAAGTAAAGAACGAACCTGGATTGCTATCCCATCAACCTATGCACAACAAACTCTACTAAGGGAGACAACTAGCTAGAAATATACCAGCGAAAATAGTCACAATATCATGTAAATACTAATAAGGCTATTCTAAAACATGCCATGCATAAAAAGAGTCAAATAGGAGAAAACAAGGGCAGTACCTACCTTCAAACAAAATATCCATCCTTCGCATTGCCACAAGTATAAAAATACCAAACCAAAACCTTACCGAGCCCTATATGCTCGGCAGGTACATAATCACAAACTAAAACCAGTACTGCCTCCATAAGACCAACAGGTCCACACCCAATTATGCTTGTGATATGCAATGCATATGAATGAGAGTAATGCAATAAAAATCAGTAGTTCCATAGTACAAAGATACATATACCTTACCCTCAGTTCTAACAAGTGTGGTAGAACCCATGCATACCTCTCTCTTCCTGTTCAGTAGGTCACACAGATAGAGGAATCCATGGGGGACTCATGAGTGTCCATATATGCCTGCCTAGTCTTGATCCAGGACTTTCTGCTCCGTCAGTGACTAGAGATCATCTATAAAAACCAATATCATGGAAAAGGTCCACTTCTCTTCGACCGATCAAGTAAAAAAGAGAGTACATCCCAGATGCCTCTAATAGTTCCAAGTAGAAAAGAGTATGTCCTCGACGCCTCTTAAATATCAAAAAATCAGTTTATTAAAATGATCTAGGTGGTAGGATTCCCGTTAAAAGGTAAGTTTAGTAGTGAAAAAGGCAATAACCATTTTTTCTTTAAAATATGATCAAACCAATGCATGCCTGGATCGTACAACAAAACATGTGTGAATGAGCAACCAATGCAATGCATGCCATCACCACGATCCAAACAACTCAAGCAAGTAGCAACACAATAAACACAACAAGTACTTCACTCCTAGAGTACGAAAACTAACCTGAAATCCAGCAAATCCTCGATCAAGGACTCAAGCCCAAAATACTCCAACCATCTCAACAATAACATATTAAGGAACATTGATATTAAGGTAGTGAATGGAATTGTAAAGAGTCAACAAACAAAGGAGTAACTTAAGAACCTCAACATCTACCTAATGATAACATTCAAGGGACCAAAATATCGCTAACTCCATCCTATGGCAATAATATGCATTGAAGGATCCAAGTTCTAATCATCAAATAAGGATTTCATCACAATCATAGGCTTAAGTAGGGACAAACCTCACAAATCCCAACACAACCTTATGGTCCCCATACCTGCACCGAGCACTCCAAAATGCAGAAATGAACTTCCCAAGCATGCTGGACTTCGAATCACCCAAAATTGAGTCTCCTAGCTCTAGTAATTGCAATTTGAATTTTGGGGAAGAAGACAAACGTGTTGGTCATTAAATAAAAGACCACCCAGGAGACTATCATGAACATGCGAGCTGGGGTCGCGATTATGACACCCAAGATAAATAACCATCGCGATCGCGATGACCAACTTGGTGAACCCAATTGGAAGCCCTTCGCGATCGTATCTAAAGGCCTCGTGATCGCGGCGGCCAAGCTGAGTGCTTTTCTGCAATTGTAGAGTCTTCATCGTGATCGTGATGAAGAAAGGAACTGGGACCAGCAGTTGCTATAAGGGTAGGTTTTGGCCAATTCCATCACTCTCGATGGGATGCTCGGGATTCGTTCAAAACCCCGTGCGTGCAAATGAACTATGCTACCCCACAAAATTTGACATTTTGGACTCAACAATGCATTTAAAATTTCCATTCAAGGTCATCTCGATAAGATGTAGGTCCTACACCCAAGTACCATTTTAAGTCAAAATCCACAAGGTGGCTCGAAAAGAAATTGAAAGCCTTGGGAACCACACGAAAGGTTATTCTAGAACAAACTCGACATTCCAGAGTTAACTGCATTGACAAAATTTCAATTCGAGTGTGTTTACCAAGAATGCTAACTAAAGTCAACCTTAGGCTAAATTTCAAGGGGCTGACTTGAGAGTTGGGGGCTCAACACTATCATCTATGACTCTAACAATGTGATAGATACACCTTTTAGAGATCAACTTTCTATCACTAAGGTAGAGATAAATTTACTCAAGTACAAGACTACCCTTCCAGTCTAAGATAGGCTCATTCGGGAAACTGAACTTAACAATCCAATTCCTAAAATCAACAAAGGTATAACTAGCATAAAGTCAGTCCATGCCAAGAATCACATCAAAATCAATCATGTCTAACTCGACTACGTCAGCCATGGTATCCTTATGATAGATTGACACATTACAACCTTTATAGACCCTGTCCACTAAGATAGACTCACAAATAGGAGTAGATACATTGAAATGCTCAAGAAGACACTCAGTAATTTTATCAAATCTACTAGCCACATAAGGAGATACAAATGATAAAGTGGCACCGGGATCCATCAAAATACATCAATCAAGAGTAAAGACTTGAATCATATCTGTCACAATGTTTGGGGAGTTCTCCTGATCTTGGTGACTACCCATGGTATATAGACGACTTGAACCTCCACTCGTACCTGATGTGGTACCTATATGATTACCTCTAGCGGGTGGTGCCATGGTAAAAAACTGGTCTCTATTTCCCATGGAAGACACTCTCTGAAAATGGCCCACTTGGACACATTTATAACAACCATTATTTCCCTCTCTACACTCTCCCAAATGGAGCTTACCTCACTTTCCACAAGGTGGCTTTCCCTTTGAACCTTGAGCCACGCTAGCTTGGAATTGAGAACCCTAGGCTTTGGAATTCTGGTGAATCTGTACCTGCTGATCATATTTGTTATGCGGTACAGGTGCACTTGCCGCTGATGGAGCATAGTTGGAAGACCTCTTCTAAAAGAAAGACTTGTTGCCCTTACTCTGCCTTTGCTCATTTTATTGCCCAACTGATTTGGACTTCTTACTCAGATGCTTTTCTCTATCCTTCTTCTTGTCCTCCTTAACTTGTTGGGCATACACCATCAATCTGGGAATATTTATGTTAGAAATTGATAATGAGGCCTTGCACTCTTTCTTCACATGTTTGTCCAGGTCGAAGACAAACTTCCTTATCTTTGATCTCAGGTCTATGATTATCTCTAGAGCATATCTATATAGATGGATGAACTTCAAATTAAAAGAAGAAAACTAAACTCAAAATCTAGAAAGATAAATGTAGTATCCTTCGTAAGAAGGGCGTACTCACCAATCAACTGAATACAAATAGATCTTCAACTATGTGTCTGTTGATGATCTCTAGAACTCGTCTATGCATCATGAAATTATGTAGGTCTAAATGGAGGTCAGTATATAGAATGTACGATTATGTAATATAGAAGAATGAGAAATGCATATGGTAGAATAACATCAACTCAAGTAACTTAAGTTTGGAGTAAGAAACTCAATCAGTACATCATAAGTCTAAAACAAGAGTAAGATTTAGACAGAGACCAATCATATAAAATGCAATGCAATCCAATCCAATCAGAGTACTATCAAGACCTATATGGAAGTTTCTCTTATCCAACAACCATCACTTATGAGAAAGTGATAGTACACAAGCAAATATTATTGCCACGTCCGTTCGATACCTTGCCAGGGTAAGAATGAATAAACCATTCAAGGATCCAAAACCAATCGAGTACTATTATGTTAGGATAATAAATTAGGAAACATCCGACTTAATGGTCCAATCCTCTCCTACGTTTGGCGATATAGTTATTGGATTCAAATTATTATTTACTGTCACCCAATTCTATGCTCGATACTCCTCCCAAGACTCAAGGATCATAAGAAAATCAATCAAAGTCAACCAAATCAATTAGTCTCAAATGGACTATTATTAGTTCATTAGTTCTATCAAATCAATCCTTTCAAACAATCAATTTCTCAATCATTTATTTAAGAGAAGTTTGGACAATCATTTATGAAAACGTTTAGTTGAGACCATTAACGTGGATTCAATTATGAAAATATAAAGGACTATCAAGTTCATCAACACTATATCATGTTTACATCCCAATCCCAATCATACATTCTCAAATTTAATGCCCTAGACTCAATCCTTAAGCACATGTATTCAATATCCATCAATCCACTTCTGTCATAACCCAACCCCATAAGCCGCGACTGAGGTCCGACCTGGACCACCCTGTATACTTAACTATCAGTTGTGGTTAAGTTGAATTGTAAATGAAATAATATCATGTAATAGATCCCCACTAGGCGATAATATTTATATATACATGTAGCCCTTTTCGTTTGTATCACAACATGACAGGGCACGTGTCACCACCCAAGACTAGGGCCTAGACGTGACATGGTGAATAAGGAACCCAAAAGTACCTCAAGCAAGCCTCTTAGCATTCTTTTAGCCTTTCATAGGTAATGATGATAAATAAACAAGCGAAAATCAAAATAGTAAATCTTCAACTTACATATGTCCAATAATACGTCTAACTATTAGATTTAACGGGGCTAAGACAAGTCCCTAGATCACCCTCAATCATAATAGAAGAAATGCCATAGTAAAATATGTTAACATATCATAAGCTAGAAAGATAAAGGAGTATTGTTCCCGGAATATGGGAACTCACCAAAAGTAGTCTTCAACAAAATCTCAACTAGCCACGTGGAGGAGAACGAGGAGGAGCACTGTTCCCTACATGGTGATATCATGTAGACAAAAGAGTATGCGTTAGTACTTTGAATGTACTAAGTATGTAAGGAGGCATGAACATTGAGGAAATATTATAACATTTATGTAATATGGAACATAATGTAATGCATGCATAATAAATCATATACATATCCTTTAAAACATTTATTTTGTGAAAAAATAACCATAACCGACATTTAAGATCATGCGAGCTATTATATGGAATCCAACATAATCCCCTACGTTGGCCGGGGAGACTACTTGCTAGGTAGAACTCCGTCAATTTCATTCATTTCTTTAGCTTTAACTTTAAGGGCTTTCATGGATCCATTAGCCTAAGCCTACAAGGGCTCCTATGTTGGCACATAGTTAATGAGACAAGGGATTGCTACTAGGATTCCCTTACCGAACCCATCTCAATGCCTCATTCGGTGCTAAGTCAATCCCACGGAATAGTTTAATACTTCAAAATATTCATAGCATATAACTTGAGAATTCAAACATCATATTCGGTAGAATAGCTCATTAAAACATTTGATAATTCAAATATGCAAGAATTGTCCTTATTGCATAAAGAATTCATCATTCATATCATTTCATCATTCTTTCATTTCGTAAGACTCCCTTTTTGATCATAGATATTGCCTTCATAAACATTTATTTGGAGTCAAAACTTTCAAGTCAAACTTTATTAAAAATATAGTAAAACTAGGTGGGTTCAAATCACTTCAACTTGCAAATATGTATGTAAATAAATATACATAAATACTTTGAAATCCATTAATTAAAAATCATGCTTTAAACAACCCACCATGAATTTCAAGAACCTTTAAATAGATAAATAGAGGAATTACTTGTAAACCATCAATTCATACATATGAAATTATGTTGCATCAAAATAGAGCAATAATCATTAGTTTAACCATGATTCATACTATTAAGTAAAATTAAGAATTACCATAAGAAAATATTACTTGAAATCAAGAGACTTAATTGAAAGAGTTTTTGGAATACATGGGTGGAAGAACCCATGGATAAATACCCACATAACTTAGAGTAGAGCTTAAAAAAATAAATATAATTTATCATATAATCAAAATAATTTAGACATGAGAGTGGAAGAAATACTCTCATTGAAGCCTTACATACCTGGAATCCGAAGCTTTAGTCGGAACCGAAAGACTTAATGAACACTCTTGAGTCCTAGCTTTTCTCCTTGCCGGAACGTTTTGTGTACTACGCGGAGTATATGAATCACCAGAATAGTATTTCTTCACTACTAAGAACTAAAACTATATTTGAGAAAGTGTAAAGAATTGTATAGAGAGAAGACTTGCTTGAGAAAGCTTGATGAATAAAATGAGGAAATAAGGTGGGTATTTATAGGTGGGAAAGAGGGACCTAACAATAAATAAAATAATTATAAAGAAAAATCTGAAAATTTAGTGGAAAATTATGATGCCATGGATGATGTTAATTGGAGGACAATTTATGTCATGAGTGATGTCAAATGTATCTAGATCTTTCCATGGTAGGTAAAATGAGTTATCTTTGACAGAATACTCCTTTTTAGAGCTGCTTTTGAATAAGATAAATTTCTTATTAGGATTTAATGTCTTCATAAGAATTGTAGATATAGAAGTCTAGTTTCATATCGTTCAAGAATAAACCAATTTGGAGCATCCTACAGTGAGATATGAATTTTCTTATACAAATACTCTATTTCATCACAGCACACTATCTTACAATAATTAATTTATTTGATCTACTTAAACTCTGAAACGTAAATTATGGTCTTCATAAAAGTTGTAGGTAATGATATTTCGGTCACGTAAAAATTTGAATCACCCAATGTGGACAATCCTATAAAAAGTTATGCCTAAAATACAGAGGCTGTATCATTTTTAGGCGAGAATTGAAACTTCGTATATAACGTTTTTAGGGGATGTTAAAGCACGCAAGCCGACGAGGCTGCCATAACATAACAACATGTACAATATATCATATAGAATCAGCTGAACCAAACTGACATATACAACACACATATACATGTCTGCAGACCTCTAAAAATAATAAGGACAACATATGGCGGGACAGGGCCCCCGTCGTACCCCTGAATAAATAAAACTATGATATACATCAGTGGCTAGTGCCAAAACTGGGCTCTGATATAATGAAGCCTCTTCCAGCTGAGCTAAGCAGAATCCTAAGATGACGGACTCCCAAAACCCGTACCTGTACCTGCGGGCATGAAACGCAGCCCTCCGAAGAAAGGGGGTCAGTACGACATATGTACTGAGTATGTAAAACATAACATAATACAACTGGAAGCATATCTGAAGTAGAGAAATAGGGGATAAACTATCAATTGGAAACCTGTACCTGTACTCTGTGAGTCATAAAAGCATGCATGCTCAAATTATACAATATAGCCGGCCCTTTCAGGGATCCAGTGAATTATATCTGTAGTATCAGTATCAGGCCCCACGCCATCATCACCTTATTACAACACATCATCATCATATATATATACATATGTACCCGACCCTCTAGTGAAGGGCTCGGTGGACAATATAGTGAGTTGTACACTATAACGGACCCGGCTCGGGACTTGGTGAAAAAAGTGTTACAATATACATGAGTAGAGTAGTGAGCAACAAAACACAGTTTAAATCATTATCTGAGACTCAACTATATAAGAGGACTAAGCTATTGTCTAAGAATTTGAGTAGCAGTATAGTAATTCTAGCTTCCCTCTAAATGCCATTAGGGGTTACATTAATTACATCTCGAGGTCCCTAGACCTATACCAAAGTAAGACTATTCACTTAAGAATTCCAAAGTACTCTTCTTCGAATAATTTTATGACTAGGAGTCTGTATATTCACTAAGTCCTCAGTGTATAAAAAATTCAAGGAAATTAGCTTAACTATCATAAAAGTTCAACATTCAAAACTGAATAAAAGACACTTAGGAATGGAATCACTTTAGATATTATATCATTTTTTACTTACCTCTACGACATGCCAAAAGAAGAGAAGGGATAGGCTTCACATACCTTGTCTGAGTTACTCCTTATCCTGTTCGCCTCGTCGTCCTTTGAACCTATCCAACAGGAGAGTAATATGCATATCAACTCTTCTTAACTTTCCAGCATCTTAGGTTACACCTTAGTATTAATGGAATCTATTTCCTTAGTCGTTTCCTCGACTAGTTCTTTAGTTTGTTAAGGCGTTAACAAAAATTGGGCAGCACCTCCCCTAGAATGTGCCTTATCCAAATTTACAATTAGGTCCCTAAGACCTACAGCCAATCAAGAATAACAACCTTCAGCAATTCACACCAATAATATACAACATAAACTCCGAACGACTTATTCAAAAATACGATATCACAATAGGGCGTCTAGCCTTTATTTTGTAACGCCTTTAATTATACGCAACGGGGGTCACGTGGATTCCACCAGCATCACCCTAATCCACATTAGAAAATATTTAGGCCCTGCAACAGCACATCACACCACTGCAGCAGCAACCCACAAGAACAACACCTTAATTTGACGATAATTCGACTACAATTTAGTTTATTCCGAACGTCAAGTATTTATATGCCATTTTCACATTTACAGCCACCTATAGGGCGTGTAACACACTTTATAACAACACCATAAAGTCCAAATTAAAAGTAGAAACCTCACCTTACCCGAAATTGGCCAAAATTGTCAAATCGCAACTCAGAACTTCTTCAAACGCGCTGAAATTGAGCGGGCTGTTTTTGCGACCTCCTCGCTGCCCCAAAATGTATTTTCTTGTTATGAAGCATCTTCATATAACCACGGGATACCATAATTAATTAATTCATGGAACTAAACTCGGAGGCTTACCTCCAATAGCCAAACCCACAGCCCCTCCTCTCTTGCCTCCAACGTTTCTTCCTCTACTTTCTTTCGCTTTTCTAGATGTAAAGATGAAGAGATTGTTCCGTAGCTGTCGTATAATACATATATACATCTTCACGGGGTTGAGGACTACCGTAAATAATTAATTCACGGAGAAAAATTGAGAAACTTAGCTTTAATCTTCCAAAACCATGGCTGCCATCTCCCTCACATTTTCTCTCTATTTTGGCTGATGTTTTTGGATAATTGAACAAATGAAGAGTCATATACACATATATATATGAGGTGACATGTGTCATCCCCTAAGGGTGACACATGTTAGGCCCTTATTGGGCCACCTCAACCATGCGACCAATGGGGTGCTGCCGCGTGGCAGTAGGGCCCACCTCCCCCAAGAAGGTGGGTCACCTACTTGACCCCAAGCAGGTGGGTCACCTACTTGACCCCAAGCAGGTGGGTCACCTGCCTGCTTGAGGTGCTTCCATGTGTCACCCTACTAGGCTGCCACGTGTCTAATTTTGTTTCTCCATTGTGGGTTCGTAATCTCGTCTTATTTTAAGAACCTATGTAATTCATGCTACGCAAGATTGGTACGTACTCCAATAGCTTAAGTATGTACGACTTCCAAGTTGGTAGCTTACGTAGGTAAATCGAGTCCTACGACTCATTACTTGGCCTCCAATTCCTTCCGGATTCTTATGATTCCATTTCAAACCTTCTCTACTACGGGGTATCACATCCTCCCCTCCTTGGAGTCATTTGATAGCGTCGTAGCATATCCGGCTCACTTGTGTCTCTGATTTTATAACCGTGTCTCTGATTTCATAACTGTGTTTCTAATGGCATAATTGTGTCTCTGACTGCATAACTATATTTCTGATTGCATAAACTGCGTGGCATTGTCTTGATGCATGTCTGTGATTCCTGAAGCCCTAAATGATGTAAGCCCTAATGACATCTAAAGGGCACTTCGGATAAGTACCTTCCTGGTCTTCAGGTGATGGTTCACTTGACTATTTCATCGAGTCTCAAATAATGACTTAGTTGCATATGGTTTCTCACTACTCTACTCGTGCATACTGTAACTCATCCTTCCTCGAGTCCCACGATGGTCCGGGAATGTTATCGTGCACAATTTTACTACTTCTTTCACCGCGTCCCGGGACGGATGTGTATATTTCCACGCATGAGGAGACGATGCCGTACGTGAGGTGTGATATATGTTATATGTTATGACGATATGATTATTCACCGAGTCCCGAACCGGCTATAATATGATAGTATATGTGGAAAAATAAGGAAGGAATACCGAGTCCCTCCTTATAGGGCCGGGTACGTATGTATATTATGATGGTACGCTATAGACGTACACCACTCCACTCACTGAGTCCCTCACTAAAGGGCCGGATACTTTATGTAGGCATGTATATGAGATTAGAGTGATACATTGTGACCCCGAGCCTCGCAGTGAACCGGGTGTAATACGATGACATACGTGATAAGGTTATACCGAAGCTATTAGGGTTTTTGATAATGATTAATTCAAATTATTTTTTCAAGAAATTAGTTCATAGAAAAACATCAATTTCTCAATAATCAGTAAAACATGTTAAATTTAAGAAAGGAATTCTTAATAAACACAATCATGGGGACTCAATCCATTCACAATCAATCTATCACAATCATGGGCACGTAGAGGAATAAAATCCATGTTTTAGTTCAGTCTTACATACTTGGAATTCGCAAAACAATCAAACTTGAAAGGGTGGAAGTGTATGCTTGAACCCTAGTCTTTTGTTTTCTCCAATGCTCACTCTTCAATTAAACTAAGTGTTAATGAGGGCTTATGCAGTTAGGGTACTGATAAGGGACTCAAAATAGTCCCAAAGTATCTAGGTTTTGACTTGCAAAAGTGCTGGAAAGATCTACTAGTCGTCCCTACTACTCATAGAACTCTCTACGGATCGTAGAGGACACTCGTGGTCCTCTGGTTCAGTCTATTTCATCAACTTTTCTCAGGGTTTTTGGACTCTGTCTAGCCTATAATAACACAGGGTGTTACAGATATTGAGCACCTTTGTCAGGTATCTAAATTCAAGCTCCGTCCTCGACCGTATTGGCACTATTGGTAAATATTCAGTTGGAGGTTCAACCTCGAACATTCGTATCCGTTTAAAGAGCCTCCGATTAGAGGTTCGACCTCAGTTGCTTGATACTTGATCAGTTCATGGATACTTCTAGGATGTAAGCTATTAGAAAGGTCCAACCTCCATTCAGTCAAATTCTACTAGTTTGGGTTAAGGTTCTGGTTCTATATCCTCCAGTCTTTGGTCCTTTATTTCAAATTCTTGATAGTTATAGCTATTCTGTGTACTCGGCAGACTTATGGGAGTCCCTTCGGGGTTATATTTAAACTTGCACATGAGTGTACCTTCTGGACTTTTAGGGGTCGAATTGGGTATAGTTTAGCTATAGATTACTTTAGTTAGTTCTTTCTATCCTCATGTGCATCTCACTTCTTTACTTTACTTTAACTTTCTCTCTAGACCTCTGTTTGGCTCTATTCACTCTTTTTATATCTCCTTTACTTTTCTAGCTCTGTCGGCCTATGATGCATAGTGAGTACCTGTTGTTTTGGTACTCATACTACACTATACATCTATTTTCATGATGCACATCTGAGCACCAGTAACCAGCGTTGATTCAAGCTTGGAGTGGTCTAATTTGGAGACTAGGGTGAGCACTTGGCATTTTGTACCATTATGGTCTCCATTTATATATATATATAGTATAGTATTTTGATTTTTAAGACAGGTCATGTTTCAGTGATCCACTTTGGGGACTTGTAATCTATTTTTTAGTAAGCTCTGTAATAGTGATTTCTAGGTTCTGGGAGGGATCAATGTATATATTCATTTTGGTTTGTCTTCCGCTTATTTGTAATGGTTATTTACATTATAATTTCTTATTCCTATTTAGTTTCTACCGTTACACCCATTATTTGTTGTTCCGGGTTACAGGCTGTCTTACCTATTGGTGGGTTATAGTACGTGTCATCATGACTAGAGAAATCGGGTTATAAAAAAAGGCCAACACAAAATGACTCTGATTAGACCCTCGGAAATTGTTCGGGCTACGATGAAAATATATTAGATATGCTACCATACTAAATTCGACATTCTAGACTCAAAAGAATCATCAAATTTCTGAAAAAGGATGTTATGATGAATTTACCCTCTCAGATCCCTTTTAGGCATAAAACTCAACTTTTAGCCTATTTTTCCAAAATCAAAACTAAGGTTCTGGGGATCGAAGACAACTCAACTAGACAAAACTTTAAGTTCCGAACACAATGGAACTGATAGAATTTCCATCCAATGGCTAGATCTCATTATGTTGATCAAAGTCAACCCTATTAATGAAACTTCTCACTCAAGGCCTCAAATAGCCAAAATCTCATCCGATAGCGTTGGGAACCATGTGAAACCGAATCCATATCACAAACAAGATATGAAAACACTATAGCGAAGGGAAAATGGTCATTTTCACTGATTAATAAATTCCCAAGAATTGGGATATTACAATTTTATATCTAAACCTCACCGCACTATACACATACAATGAGGTCGATTTTATTTTTCCCTCAACTTTAAGAAAGTGAATTTGTCAAGTGTTACATAAGTATAATCAAGAGGTACAAGAAACATTTATATGGGTCGCAACAAAGTTGATCCATTATACCATGCCAAATCGTTTAGCATTTTTTATTTTCTCATGCACACTCTTAAGTATATTGGTACCAACCAAGTCAAGAGACTCTTTTTTTGTAAGTATTTTTAAAGGAATATTGTACCCATAAAAAATTGCCTAAGTATCTCATCGAGGTGATGACAATCAGTCGTGCGTAGTTCACAATGCCTGATATGTGAAGTAAGGAATTTTTTTTTTGGATTTTTAAATGAGTATAAAAACTTTTCATTTTATTAATTTCTTGAATAAAGATGATTTTTTTAAAATTTTTTTGGATAAAGATCACCGGACTCAAGGAGGGTTGCCTACCTATTTCTTCGAGGTGAGAATCAAGTGTGTGTAGTTCATGAATGTCTTATATGTGCAGTAAGAAAACATTTTTTGAATGTTTAAATGATGATAAGGAATTTTCTTTTTTGAATTTCTTGAATAAAAATGAAAGTTTTTTTTTGAAATTTTGAATAAAGATCACCGAACCCATGGATGGTTGCCTACGTATCTCATCAAGGTGAGAATTAGGTGTGCATTGTTCATGAATGTCTGATATGTGCAGTAAGAATTTTTTTTTGAATTTTTAAAGGAGGATAAATTTTTTCTTTTTTTGAATTTCTTGGATAAAGATAAAAACTTATTTTTTGAAACTTTGAATAAAGATTATCGAACCTGAGGAGGGATTCCTACCTATCTTATCAAGGTGAAAGTTAGGTGCACGTATGTCATGATTTGGGCCTAGGGCCTAGACGTGACACGAAGAATGAGACACCCAGAGGTTCCTCACCCAAGCCTCTTAGCATTCGTTAAGCATTTCATTGGTAATGACATACGATAACAAGTGGAAAGTAAATAAATAAAAAGGGAATCGGGACTAAGAGAAATATCGTGGAACAATAGTCCTTAGCAACTTCAAAACATTTTCCATTTATGTCCCAATATACCTATACTAATAGACTTGGCGGGGGGCTAAGACATGTCCCTAGCTCACCCTCAAAATAAGTGTCAAGAAATGTCTTCATAAAAGTTTTAATGTTTTACAAAACATGAGCTTAGAGTATAAATGAGGTTATTCCCAGAATATGGGAACTCACCACAAGTAACCTTCAACTAACCCGAGCTAGCCGCGTGGAGGAGGTCGAGGAGAGACGTCGGTCCCTACATGGTGATATCATGTAGGCAAAAGTATGCTTTAGTACTTTGAATGTACTAAGTATGTGAGTATGCTACGAAATGAAGAATATAAGAGGAATATGAATAAGCAATGTGCATAATGAATACATACATTAAACATCATCATAAGAAACCTTAAAACATTCATTTTGTGGGGAAGTGACCTTATCCGACATTTAAGACCATGAGAGCTATAACAAGGAATCTAACATAACCCTCTACATTAGCACGGGGAGACTACTTACCGAGTATAACTCCATCAACTTTAACGTTCTTTAACTTTAACGTTATTGGCTTATTGTGGATCCACTAGCCTAAATAGCCTATAAGGGCTCCTATGTTCGCGCATAGTTAATACAACATGAGACTTTACTTAAGGATCCCTTAGGTCGAGTCCCCATCTACATGCTACATTCGGTGCTAGGTCAATCCCATGGAATAACATTTAAATATCATAATAATATAGGCATTGTATAACTTTAGACAACAAATCATCATCGGTGGAATAGCTCATTAAAACATTTCATTTGATTCAAATATGTGAGAATTATCCTTTCACATTGAATCCATCCTTTGGCTAAAACCCCTTTCATTTAACATTCAATCATTTCACAAGACTCCCTTAAACATAGGCATTTGCTTCATAAACTTTTATTTGGAGTAAAAACTTTCAATTCAACTTCATTCAACATAAGGAGAATAAGTGGGTTCAATTCATATAAACCTTCAAATACATTTAAAGAATACTTGTATGCATGAGAGTAATATAAATGTATAAAGTCAAACATCTTAAAAACAACCCACCATATAAACTTTAAAACTACCTTTCAAGCCTTCATATAAGATCACTAACAAAATTTTTCATTTTATGAATGAGAGTCAATACATCTATTTAAACATAATACGCTTCAAATATACCATAATATATGCAATTTGACTAATCATGTAAAAGACCATAAGGATTCACCATTTAGGATTTGAAATATCAAGTTGAAAAAATATTTGGGCTCCATGGGTGGAAGAACCCATGGATGAAAACCCACATACCTTAAAGTAGATTTTGAAGAAATCTTGATTTTAGGTCCTAATTTGAGAGTTTGGATCCTTGAGTTTTGAGAGCAAATCTTGTTGGAGATGATTTGAGAGAGAGGAGGATGAAGATTAAGGTTCTTTGGAGGTGAAAGTCTGCAAAATTTGACCCTAAAATATTCCAAGTTCGTATATATATATATAGAATTTTCCAAGTTTCCCTTACCAAAATCTGGAAATATTGGGCAAGTCCACGACAGGTCCGCGATGCGAACATATCGCGCACCCTTCTGTCGACAAAGCATAACTTTTTACTACGAACTCCAAAAAATGCAATCTTGGTGGAGTTGGAAAGAAGACTCAAATATCTTTAATTTTATAGGTTATGGACCACCCAATTCGTTATAATCTAGGAGATATGGTCATTTGAATTTGACCCTTCTACGGTCTCATATGAAAACTTAGTCGATAGAAATTCTTTGGGCTTGACTTGGTTTAGAGATTCCTTATGACCCTAAACCACATATAGTACTCTACAAATACTTAGGAATTAATACTAACTCATATATACAATTAAAAGTCGATGAGTTCGACCCTTACGCCTAAAAAGAATGGTTCAAATCTTGGCATAGAAATTTTTGAGATGTTACAACGTAGTCCACAAAGATCATAAGAAATCATTGTGTTTTTTTCATTATAAGAAATAACATTTTCTTTTATTTTTATGATCAAATGATAAAACTTTTTTTTGAACATTTTTAACAAGGAATAAAAACTTTTTTATAATTTCTTGAATAAAGATCATCAAACCCAAGGAGGGTTGTCTTCGTATCTTATTAAGATGAGAATTAGATGTGCGTAGTTCATCCAGATTGGATAGATATGAGAACTTTGAAATATTAGAACGTTGTTGAAAAAAGTAACTGAACTTTTTGGTTATTATTTTTGTAAAACTTGTATAAAAGTTCAACGATCTAGCCCGTCGTTACTAAATATATCTGTAGTAAAGGTCTACGAATCTTATTCATCATATTACTAGGATCAATTTCTTGGTAAGTGAGTGCATTAGTTTATAAATTAAGGTCTTATAATTCCCCTAGAACAATGTTAACTTCAAAGTGTTTTTCCAATTTAGTTTCGAACTTGAGTTTAAACAAGGGTCAACTTCAAAGGATCATATCTTTAAGCCTATAATGAATTCAATGACTATGACCTATCAGACTAAAGGTCTATGAGTCTTATTTACAACGCCATAAATTTTGCCACATTTGGAGTTCAAAGTAAAAAGTTATGCCTATTTTACTAAGCATTGTTCGTGCTGGGCTGTTATGGCTGGATTTAGGCCGCCAGCGCGGGATTCGACGGGACAAAGTCAAAAAGTGGTGTATATTTATTAAATCCCTCTTCCCTAAAGCGCCAAAATAGATAAACGTTACCCTAGAAACCCCCCAAAAGCTTCTCTAGGCTTGGAGAGAAGGGCAAAAGAGATTCTTAGCATAAGGAAGGCTACAACCACATATTTTAGGCTCGTATCTATAACACCCCCTAAAAACATTGTATATAGTGTTCCAATTCTAGATAAAAATTATATTTCTTCTATAGTTTGCGTATAACTTTTCATAAATTAGTCCAAATTAGGTGATTCAAATTTCTGAATAACTCCAAAATCATAACCTACAACTTTTATGTAGACCATAGCTTACGATTCAGAGGTTAAGTAGGTCAAATAAATTAATTTTTGCAAGAACTGGTGCTGTGACGAAATAGAGTAATTGTAGAAGAAATATCATATCTCACTATAAGTTTCTCCAAATTGGTTTATTATTGAATGACATGAAAGAACACTTCTAGAGGTACATTTCATATGAGATATCAAATCCAAATTAGGAAGTTATCTTGTTCAAACATAGCTCCAACAAAGGGTAATTCGTAAAGAGAAGATTCATCTCACAAACCATAGAAGATCTAGATCCATTTGACATCACCCATGACATCAATAGTCCTCCATTTGACATCACCCAAGGCATCACGATCCTCTATTATATTTTTAGATTTTTCTTCCTAATATTTTAATTATTGTTAGGTCCCTTCTTCACACCTATAAATACCCACCTTATTTCACATTTTGTTCATCAAGTTTTCTCAAGCAACTCTTCTCTCTATACACTTTTTACTCATTTTCAAAATATAGTTTTAGTTCTTAGTAGTGTAGAAATACTATTTCGGTGATTCATATACTCCAGGTAGTACACAAAACGCTCTGGTGAGGAGAAAAGATTATGATTCAAGAGTGTTTATTAAGTCCTTTGATTCTGAGTAACGCTTTGGATTCCAGGTATGTAATCCTTCAATGAGAGCATTCCTTCCATTCTCATACCTAAAGTATTTTGATTATATGATAAGTTATATTTATTTTCCTTAAGCTTTACTCTAAAGTATGCAGGTGTTTAACCATGGATTGTTCCACCTATGTAGTTCAAAACACATTCAACTAAATCTCTTGATTTCAAGTAAGATTTTCTTATGAGTAATTCTTATTTCTACTTAATAGCATGAATTATGGTCAAACTAAAGATTATTGGTCTATTTTGATGCAAAATAATTTCATATGTATGAATTGATGATTTGCAAGTAATTTCTCTATTTATCTCTTTAAAGGTCCTTGAAATTCATGGTGGGTTGTTTAAAGCATGATTTTCAATTAATGTATTTCAAAGTATTTATGAATAATTTCATTTACATACATATTTGAAAGTTGAAGTGACTTAAACCCACCCAGTTTTACTATATTCTTAATGAAGTTTGACTTGAAAGTTTTGACTCCAAATATATATTTATGAAAACAATGTCTATAATAAAAAGGGAGTCTTATAAAATAAAAGAATGATGAAATGCTATGAATGATGGATTCTTTATGCTATAAGGACAATTCTTGCATATT
Source organism: Solanum dulcamara (assembly GCF_947179165.1). Taxonomy (NCBI): domain Eukaryota; kingdom Viridiplantae; phylum Streptophyta; class Magnoliopsida; order Solanales; family Solanaceae; genus Solanum; species Solanum dulcamara. The sequence goes on from NC_077238.1 coordinate 22,075,324, forward strand.
TAAATCACTAAATATTTTAATGATCTATTCCACCGAATGTGATGTTTTGAATTCTCAAGCTATATGCTATGACTATTTTAAAGTATTAAACTATTTCATGGGATTGACTTTGCACCGAATGAGGCATTAAGGGGAGATTCGGTAGGTGAATCCTAGTAGCAACCCCTTGTCTCATTAACTATGTGCCAACATAGGAGTCGTTGTAGGCTTAGGCTAATGGATCAACAAATAGCCCTTAAAGGTAAAGTTAAAGAAATAAATGAAGTTGATGGAGTTCTACCCAGCAAGTAGTCTCCCCAACCAATGTAAGGGGTTATGTTGGATTCCATGTAATAGCTCGCACGGTCTCAAATGTCGGTTATGGTCATCTTCCCACAAAATGAATATTTTAAAGGATATCTATATAATTGATTATGCATGCATTGCATTATATTTCATATTACATAAATATTTTAATGTTTCCTCAATGTTCATACATGCCTACATACTTAGTACATTCAAAGTACTAACATATACTCTTTTGCCTACATGATATCACCATGTAGAGACCGTTGTTCCTCCTTGTTCTCCTCCATATGGCTAGTTGAGATTTTGTTCGAAGGCTACTTTTGGTGAGTTCCCATGTTTCAGGAACAATACTCCTTTATATTTCTAGCTTATGATATATTGAGATCTTTAGACACTTACTATGACATTTCTTTCTATTATGTTTGAGGGTAAGCTAGGGACTTGTCTTAACCGCGTTAAATCTAAAAGTTAGAGGTATTGTTAGACATAAGTATGTTGAATATTTACTATTATGATTTTCGCTTGTTTATTTATTGTCATTACCTATGAAAGGGCAAAAGAATGATAAGAAGCTTGTTTGAGATACTTTCAGGTTCTTCATTCGCCATGTCACGTCTAGGCCCCAGGCTTGGGTCATGACAGTATTCATATTTTCCCCCTCCGTTAGTCAGAGATCATGCTATAGTCCTTCTACAATTTCTTAGCGCTGAGGTAGGCTAGGTTTTCTTAATTGAGTAGTTATAAATTTGTTCCTATTGCTTAATATAATATAGATTGATGGGAGATTTCAAGTCTAGGCATTCGAGAACAAAGTCTGTATGGTTAAATGATTGTCAATTGTTGTTTAGAGTGGAAATGTATGTTGTGGGTCATGATTATTATGTGACTAGTGATAAAGGTCCAATCTTTGAATGTTAATCTTGATGAAACTATTTAGAAGGCCAATGATTCTTGTGAGATTAAGTGTAGATATTAACTATGTTATTACGAAATCATGAGACTTAGGGATTATGTGCTATTGATGTATATAGAGGGGTTTATTTATACAATAACTATGTGTGTTTATGCGTATTATTCCCTATGAATTAATTGGGTAATTCGAATCATGAAATGAAGGATGAACGTGAATGACTTAATGTTGATAGTCTCTATCCATGAACCTATTTGATTACCTGTGGTTGTAGGTTATGGTTTAGTCTATATCATAGAATGACTCTTAATAGTATTTGAGTAATGTTCTGATGTCTACCATGCATTTAATTATTATGGTTGAGTGATTGATATATTGTGATTGGTCTACAATTTCAAGATCATGAAATCTATAATTTTAAACTTGCTCGACTGAAAGTGATGCCTTGAATAACTAAGGCTTAATGAAATATTGTTAATAAAGGTAAAGATAGAATAAAACCAATGAAATGACTATTTATGAACAATTGCATGCAATGAACCTGTTATTTGATTATGCAAGTATGTGAATTATTCATAGTGGATTGTGATTGTGGTTGTGATTGTTATATTGGATTGGGTGTCATGTTCTGACACATATATTGGATTGGGTGTCAGGTTCTGACATATATATTGGATCGAGGGTAAAGTTTCGACACATATATATCACAACCCGAGTTTTCAAGTCATGATGACAACTACTATAAACCCACCAGTAGGTAAGCCTAACCCCACAATCCAGAACCATAGGCAACGAACTATCACAAGCGGAAGGAAAGAACCAAATAATAATAATAATGATAAGAAAAGAAGAATAATAACAATACAACAAGATAACCCCCCAGGACGTTGTATCAGTCGGTAGTCTAGCCACTTAAAAAAATAAGGAAGTATGAGGTTTATACATATACAATAATAGTAATAATAATAAAGACTATCTCCGAATACAAAATAAAGACTAGTCCAAGCCAAAATAGAAGCTGATAGGCAACTCCAAATGATAAGAGCTCACCCAAGTCTCCAAAATCCAAGAGCTGCTCCGCATGATATCCAAATTAGTAGTGAAAACCCATACAATGATCAGCAGGGTGCAGAAGTGTAGTATGAGTACCAAAAAGTGTTACTCATTAGGCATTGGCCGACTGAGCTCCACATATAAAGCAAGTATAAAGAATATGTAAGCAAGAAGTATATATCATAATTAACTAACATCAATAATACGGAAACCTGCAATAAGAAACATCAAATATAAGAAAAAGAGAGAAAATAGGAAACAAGCAAGGACGTACCTTGTGGCACCAGCCCAAGACCTAAACATGAAGGCATACTACAAAGGGGGGACAACTAAGTGACACCCTACTAATAGAAGTAAACACAAATATCACATAAAGGCCCAAAGGACTGTATTACTAAATTCCTGCACAAAAAGATAGATAAATAAGAACAAGGGAAGTAACTACCTTCAAATAAGAGACCACAATTTATACCGCCATAAGTTTGGAAATAGTAAGACAATACCTCCCGAGCCCCTGTGTGCTCAGGAAGTTCACTCACAAAAAGATAAACTGCACGGTATCCCATACTACCGACAGTTACAAACAACGATGCTGGTTATAGACAATGTATATATGAATGAAAGTCATACAGTTAAACCAGCATTACCATTAATGCCAAGTGCCTCATACCAAGATATATATGCCTACATCTAGTGCCGGCCAGAAAGTAGGACCCATGAATGTCTATGGGATCACCATTGGAGGCATGGGAATGGCCCTATATACCTTTCTAGTCCCGATACAAGTCTTATATCAATCTGTATCTGATCATAAAATTCACTCTGTCGTGATGATCAGAGATAAATAGTCAAATTTGCATAGAAAGGGTCAAAAATCTCTACGACCAGGCTAGTATCATGAAATAAACGCATCCTCGATGCCTTGAATTAATATCATAAAATAAGCGTATCCTCAATGCCTCTAGTCCACTGAAAAAGTAGTAATAAAAGTAGTACGACCCCCATTCAAATATTAGTATGAAATAGTTTGGGTTACAACCCAACTTTCTCAAATCAATCCCAAAAACTAATGTATGCACCGGGGTCGATTACATCCGTGAGAAAATAATGATCTAATGTAATGCATGCCGTCACCAGCACCCAAACAACATGCAAAATCACATACAATAATGAATCCACAAGCATCTTACCCTCTAGATCATAGAAATAGGCCTAGCATATGTAACTGACCTCTAAGCAAAACCTATGGCTCAAATCTACTCTAACTCAACAACAAGGCCCAAAAGGAAACTCAAACCTAACTGGGTAACAAGGAGGATAAAAGTGAGGACACGTTGCTCAGTTAGTCAATCAAAACCTCTAGATCCAAATGGGAATACAACCCAGAGAATACAACCACAACTAGCTCCGCAAAATGGCAATAAGAAAGCGTAGAGAATTCTATCTCTAAATCCAAAAATAGGATCTGAGAATAGATCATAAGCCTAACCGGGTGGAAATCACTGCCCTAAGGCTTCAAGAAATGTGCTATAGTAGGCGAAGGACACTAAGCCACAACGGCTACATCAACTAAGTCTTATCCCAAAATCAATCCTACGGTGCCAATCCACTAATCACCATAAAGATCAAATAGGCCACCTAAAATAAGCTAACCAAGGCCAAAGTAAGGCATAATCAACAATCTTACCAACTAGATTGGAAGTCTCATAAAGGAAACGTAGCTTAAGGCTCACACTGAAAAGGTAACCAAGGATCTAGGAATAAACCTGGCCCACCACATACAATCCAAACCACAAGCAATTTATACTAAACAATACCTCATGAAGCTCAATCAAAACAAAAGAGACCGTAGCCTACTTCGAAGCCGAACATGTACGCTCTAAGTCCACTTCATGATAGATTTTTTCTCTAAAAATGACTCCAAATGCATCTACGATATCAAAACGTTGATCATCTCGTCAATACGAATGTTTTGATACTAAAATTGTATTTTTCTGAGATAGACCCAAAATGATTTTGTAAAATGGTTCTAAACGCTTTATTGAGCTTGTAGCTTAAAATGGGGAACAAACTAATGCTCAAAATGAAAGGAAATAACCCAACAATAATTTTCACCATAAAAGCACTAACTAACCTTTGGAAGCCCCTTTGGGCATGAAATTACCTCAAACTGACGATCTTCACGCTTTCCAAACATACCAGCTAGCCAAAACTCCTTTGAACCCAATGCACTTAGAATCTCCCAAATTAGAGCTGCCTAGCTCCCAAAATTGAAGAAAAGAAATAGAGGTCAGGGTTGAGTTCGCGTCACTAGTCATAATTAAAAGACTAGTGAAATGCTCTCTACAAACGTGGAGAAAGAGGTCCACAAATGTGGAGGCTAATCCTTCAATATTCCGCGAATGTGGAAGAGCCTCCACAAATATGGAAGGATAATCCATCAGGCTCAGCGAACACAGAAGATACCTCGCGAACGCGGAGGCTAAGGATAATATGCATATCAGCTGGTTTTGGAAATTTTTCCAACTCCAGCGGGTGTTCAAAATTCGTTCGGAATCACATGCACACAAACAGACTATGCTACCCCACTCGACATTTCGAACACAATAGATCAGTCAAAAATTCCATCCGAGGTCGTCTCGACACAATGTGGGTCCCACACCTAAGCATAACTTTTGTTATTTCCATAAGGAGGCTTGAAATGAGATCGAAAGCCTCTGAACATGAACGAAAGGTTGTTCTAGACCAAACTCAACATTTCAGATCTAGCCACGTTTAAAACTTTCAATCTAAGCATGTTTTCCAAAAATGTTGACCAAAGTCAATCTTAAGCCAAATTTCAAAGGCTAAGCACCAAATGGCCTCAACCTCGCACTGATTGCCTCGATACTCATGCCAATCATGCTATTAGCCTAATTTTTCCATTCCAGGCCTCATGGAATTGTTAGAATTCCGTTTTAAGGTTGTTTTCCTAGATTTTTGACTGATGTCAACCGTTCAAACTCCAAGAGCTCTAAAATAGGAAAACAAGCATAAAACCAAATAAATGACCAGGAGAAAGAACTATTAGTGACAGCAAGTCATAAATGGCTTGGGGTTTCTACTTGAAAGATCTAAAGGCTGAAACTATCGAACAAAGACAAAAACGACCTTGAGGGTCATTACAACATCAACTACTAAAAAGACTTTCATCCTCAAAAAGGCAAGGGGTAGAAACAAACCCAAAGGCATGAAAATATTAGAAATCTAGGCCCACAAGCTCTGCCAGACCTACAGGTACCTTCTAGTTTCAAGCAACTTCAACCCAGAATTCAAGCCAAGGGAAAACTCTCGAATTCACTTTTCTGCTTCATAACTCAACCCAACTTTAAATTTCTCTCTTTTGATACTAACTTCAACTCAACAAGAACAAACTCAACTGAACACAATAGACTAACTCGAGATAAACTAACACCATATAGATACCTCAAAATTAGGCAACCAACAAACAAGAGAAGATTCTAAATAACTCCCAAGTCGAATTCGTTGCTTTATACTCCAAACTCAAGGATTTTTAGTCATCATGGGTATCCTACCCATGCAAAACCGCAGTAACAATTCCCAGCACTACCTAAACATTATCCAAATAACCATGAAGAACATACAAGCACCACATAAACATCAAAGAGTGGCAGAAACTCAATATAAGCAACTCAGCCCAGGACACAAACCCAAAGTTCTAACTCAATGACTCCCTAAACCAATAACTTTAATTTAGTTTGGAGTTTATCTTTCAAAACTGAAAAGGCTACTCTAAGGGACAACCAAATATTCAAGTAGAAATATCATACTAAGATAAGCTCCAAAGTTGCTTTACTGCCAATAAAACTTCCAGAAAACTAAACCAATATGAGAATCTAGCCCCAAAAGCAATCAAACTATGGCCATAAGTCTATGTACCACTCTACGAGTGCAAATTTGAGTAATCCACCAATCCAGGGGAAAAACCGACCCAATAAACAATTTATCAAAAGTCAACCCGCCAGTGCAAGTCTGAGCTAAACACTCAAACTCAAGAAAAAGCTAAGAGGACAGGTAGCGAGTAAGCTGATCAACCCACAAAAACTGACTCAAATGAAGCTGAACCATGGCAAGGTACACCACAAGGAATATTGCCAGCTAACCACAATGACACACGCGAACCTCGCACCCTTAACAAGAAACCAAGAGATGATCTCATGAATTGCTTTGACTCCATCCTGAAGTTGAGATTTCTAAAAGAAAATCTATTTTCCATGGACGTCAAAGACTGAATTAGTCAAAGCACACCACCAAAGAAGACCTAATTCAATAATCTAACTCTCTTGAACCATCAATGCACCCATTGTAGTTTACTGGTAGAACCAAGGCATAGTACAGAATCACCGAAACTAAAGGTAGCCCAGGTTGTAATGTAAGACAAGCCTGTAAATGAAATTTTTAAGATGTAGTGATTAACCACCTAAAATTCTAATAGTCACAAGGGCATAGCGAGGCAATTATGATAAACCATGGCTCATCAATATGAATGCTCTCTCTCCATAGTCATCCCTTCTCGCAAATTGTTAGTCGATCACAAGCATAAGGAAACCACCATTTCCATGAATCTAATAGAACCTTCTTTTCATGATGCGTGAAGCTAAAACATCACCATACTTAGAATAACTAGAGATAATTCATTCTCAGTTTTCTCAACTCAAATATAGCCATCTGACACTGCATTACATAACTAGTTGGACCAATAGTTAAACTATCAAACTTACGATAAAGAGACAACCCGACCAATCTGTAAGGAAAACCTTAGCTTTACAACCTTAGAAAATAAGAATAGGAAATTGAACAAAGAAAGAATCGACTAACAATATCTATAGTAGACCACAAGAGCCACAACTACTAACACACCCTTCTGTCTATAGAAACCTCATACCAGCTAAGCACACTAGGCGGGGATGGGGAGAAGCTAGGAAGGGGAAAGGACTAAGCCTAGAAACTCTAAAATAGCTTAAGAATGCCCACCAGAGTAATCATCTAAGTTCAACATCCAAACGGTATAACTCTACCACTAGTGTCACATGACAGTAAACCAAAATGATCCACTACTAAAAGAATTCACCTAGGGGGGATAAACACATACACATAGTTTCAAGTAAAGCGTAATAACAAATAATAAGAAAGTAATCAAGCTAAGTAAGCATGCCCGTACAAGTCCAAGTAAAGTAGTTAGCAGAATAAAAAACAATTAATATAACAAGAAAAGTAATTATTGATGGGTATGAAGACCCTAACACCTAAGCACTATAAGAAAGGGAGGTCCTAGAAACAAAATTTACACAAATCTGAATGATATCTGGAACCTCATTCTCTGTCTGACCTACAAAAACATGGGATGGGATGCTTATGGACCTGAACTAAACACTTGTACCAGTAACTGCAAAACTCGGGGCACCATCTCTAACAGACTATCACTGAGCCTTACGAATCTAATCCTACCTATCTTGTTGCCTATGATATGTGACTGTAGGACACTCCCTACCTGGATGCCCAAACTCTCTACACGTAAAGCACTTTCCACCAAATGCATCCCACTAAGATAAACTAGATGAATTAGTATGAGCCCCAAAACCTAAATGCGCGAATATCAGACCTTAAGATATCTGTCCTAAAATCTATCCACCATAGGTACCATAACCTATCACAGGACTGCCTGGAACCTGAGATGCTCCTATCATGGCTTCGGTAAGTCTAGAGTGAAGTTGATCCTCACTAGAAGGATACCTATCTTAGAGCGGGGTATTACCTCTACTGCACTGATGATGGGATGTCCTATATCCACCTCTGTATGTCACTATACATCCATACTCTATAGACTTCACATAGCTAACCATCTAAGAAAACATAGACCCCATTACTATCAAGTACTGTGATGCTAGGCAGAGCGGTAAAATCAATCCATCAATAAACTCTTGAATCAACTATTGATCGATAGAAAACAAGGGAGAGTCTATTCGTCCCACTCTAAAAACTCAATCATATATTCATAAACTAGTGAAGAACCTTGCTGAGGACCAACAGATCCAACTCTAGGATGAGAACCGCTCAATCTACCCAAAACTACTCCTGCTTGTGGTGTATGCTCATCGAGATACTGTATATCCAATATTAGATCCAAAGAAGCCAAAATGGTCATAGATGCTATCGAATTCTGGGTAGTATGTGTTGGTGCTCCATCCATGCCCAATGGAAAACTCATACTATTCAAGGAGGAATGAATTCCAAAAAAGAATTTAGAGGTTGATCAAAGAAGTTTCACGCAATAAGGTATCAAGAATATATTTTCCCTAAAATGCCTTATATCCTCCCAAAGATAAGATATGGATATCTCTGCACCGATCCACATGACTCTACCAGATACTTACTCTTATACGAATGATACCGGCAAACCTAAGCTCTCATACAATTCTATCACATTCTGATTTCTCAAGTCCTGATGACACCTACTATTAATCTACCAATAGAAAAGACTAACCCACAATCTGAAACCATCAGCAATGGACCATCCTAGTGGAAGGAAATAATCGAATAATAAGAAGAAGAAAAAAAAGAAAAAAAGAATAATAACAATACAACAAGATAACCCCTATTATACCCCATATTTTTATACTTAGAAACACTTTCTAAAACTTCTTAAAAGTTACGACATGACCCAGATTATCTCTAATGTTATCAAATAACTCTAAGGAAGGAAGGAAGTGAGTCTCCATAAGAATGAAGGTTGGAAGTAAGGGTTATAAGGATTTGAAAGGAGTTGGGGGTCAAATGACAAGTCGTGGGACTCGACTTACCTGCGTAAGATACCAACTTGGATATGTTACATACTTAAGCTATTTAAGTACATGTTGAGCTTACATAGCAAGGATTACATAAGTTCTTAAAGTGAGACGAGATTACGAACCCACGGAAGAGGCGGAAGGAGGCATAACACCTACTTAGAAGCAAGTAGGTGATCTAACTACTTTGACTAAGTAGGTGATACACCTACTTAGACAAAATAGATGACACACATACTTGAGGTGGGTCCCACGCTGCCACTGGTAGCCTTGGAGTGGTGGCATGGTTTTGGTGGTTCAATAAGGATTGGACACGTGTCACCCTTAGGTGTTTACATGTGTCACCTCTTAATATGTAGTATATAAGGACCATTTGATGAATAATTCATCATAAATTCATCTTTCACACTTAGAAAAATAAGAGAGAATTGAGAGAAAGCTTGAGAGAACAAGCAAAGAGAGCTACGGGTTTGGTCCCCCTAAGGTGAGCCTCTGAATTTTTCTCCGTGAATTAATTATTTAAGGTATACTACAGTGATATAGAGGTTTTTTATAATGAAAATTATTGATTTTGGGCAACAAGGTAGGGTAACGAGTAATCCACTATTTTTCAGCGCTATTAAGGAACTTCCAAAGAGAGTTTTTGCAAGTTTTGAATAAGGTAAGGTCTTCCCTTTCAAAGTGGATTTAATAATTTTTTTTATGGAGTGTATTACAGGTTTTAAACTAAGTTGGATGTATTAAAAATTTATATGTATGCTTGGCGTTAGAAACAAACTAAATTGAAGTCATTTTAGTTAAGTCGAAGTCGAGTAATGTGTTGTGATTGTGGTGATGTGGATTGGAGGGTTTGGTGGTATGTTTCAGGTCTGGAAAATGGTCTAAATAGGGCGTGGGTTCTGCTGGTTTCAGCCACACGACCCTCCATTTCGTGTGGTTAAAGGTTTTATGAAATAGAGATTAAAAATCCTATTTTGGTATCATAGTTTTAAATGAGTTGTTTGGGGTTTTTGTTGTGTAATGTTGAAATGGTTACTTGTATATGTGATGATTATTGTTGATTGTTGGTTGGATGTTCTTATTGAGGATGTAACTAGAATTTCGGATAGGGCAAGTTATAGGGGAAGTGCTGCCTGATTTCCGTTAACTTCTTTACCGATTAGTAAACTACTTGAGAAAGACACATAAAGAAATGATTCCTATAGATGCTTGGTTATAGTTTGACAAGCTGGGAGGTTGAAGGTTATTAATGTCATTATTACATTCATGTTAAATAGATTCATAAAGCGACGAAGCAAGAGTGGGGATGATTACTCTATAAAAGGTATGTAAAGCCTATCTCTCATTTCTTTTGGCATGTCTTCAAGTTAAGTTATGAATGATATGAGCTTGGAGGCCATCCCATCCCTAAGTTGTGTATATAACTCATGACTCGTTCTACTCGTGAATGTTAAAGGCCCTATAAGAGGAAAAGTCTCTAATTACATAAACTATATGGCATCGCCTTGACACATGCTTCTGATGCCTGAGACTTCACTCGATATGACTCTTACTGACTATTAGAGGGTACTTAAAATGATTACTACCCTGATCTTCAAGTGATGGTTCGCTTGATTACTCGGTTGGGCCTCGGATGGTAATTTAGTTACATATAATTATCTTTTATCGAGTCCCGGGCCGGCTATAATATATGTGTATATGATCATATGATATATGGATTGGGCCATCATTCCTTGGTACTATTATTTGATATGTATGTATATAGATTGGGCCGTCGTTCCTCGGCGTGTATTTTCTATATACATGGATTGGGTTGTATGTTCCACATCGCTAATAATACACAGGTCCTTATGATGACAATAATGATAGTATGTATGACTTTATTTTATAGATGCAGGTACGGTGAATGGCTAAACGTTATACTTTCCCCTTGCATCCCTATTTTACCTATAACTTCTTTATAATGTTGTATGCTTACATGCTCAGTACATATGTTGTATTGACCCCCTTTCTATGGAGGACTACATTTCATGCCCACAGGTACAAACGTGCACTTTGAGGATCTGCCAGCTTAGGATTCTGCTCAGCCAATTTGGTAGAAGCTCCATTGTACCAGAGCCTAGTTTTTGGTACTGACCCTTGGTGTATATATTTACTTTCGTTTATTCAAAGGTACGGTGGGGACCTTGTCCCGCTATATGTTATCTTCACTACTCTTAGAGGTCTATAGACATGGGAGTGAGCTGTGTATATATATGTACTTAATCGTGTTTGTATGAGGTATGTTTGGGATATTCCCTCTGTCGTGGCAGCCTTGTTGGCTCGCATGTATGTATATAATGAGACAACCCCACATGCTATGATAACCTCATCGGCTTATGTGTTATGCTGCCTGAATAATAAGTTGTAGCCTCTCAAGAGATGGGTTAGGCTAATACATGATCATACAACAGGCTTACTTATAGTTTACAGGTGTATACGTGAGTGTCCAGCTTGGACACCCGGTCACGTCCACAGAGTTGGATCGTGACAACCCCAAAGACCTGGTATCAGTCGGTAGTCAATACACTAGACCAAATAAGGAAGTACGAGGTTTATACATATACAATAATAGTAATAATAATATAGACTATCTTTGAATACCAAATAAAGACTAGTCCGAGCCAAAATAGAAGGACATAGGCAAATCTGAACGTCTAGAGTTCACCCAAGTCTCCAAAATCCAAGAGCTGCTCTGCATGATATCCAAATCAGTAGTGAAAACACGTTCTATGATCAGTAGGGTGCAGAAGTGTAGTATGAAGAGCAAAACGTGGCACTCAGTAGGCATCGTTTGCTTGAGGTCCAAAGATAAAACAAGTATAAAGAACATGTAAGCAAGGAGTATATATCACAAGTAACTAGCAGGAATAATATGGAAACTTGCAATAAGAAACATTAGATATAAAGAAGAGAGAGAAAATAGGTAAAAAGCGAGATGTACCTAGTAGGGAAAGCCCAAGACATAAACATAAAGACACACTACAAAGGGGGGACAACTAACTGACAATCTACTAATAGAAGTAAACACAAATATCACATAATGGCCCAAAGGACCGTATCACTAAATACTTGCACAAAAAGATAGATAAATAAGAACAAAGGCAGTAACTACCTTCACACAAGAGACCACCCTTTATACTTCCACAAGTTTACTAATAGTAAGACAATACCTCCCAAGCCCCTGTGTACTCAGGAAGTTCACTCACAAACAAGTTAAACCGCACGACATCTCATACTACCGACATGTACAAACAACTATACTAGTGGCAGGCAATGCATATATGAATGAAAGTCATGCAATAAAACCAGTAGTAACATCAATACCAAGTGCCTCATACTAAGAAATATACACCTACTTCCAGTCCCGACCATGAAGTAGGACCGATGCGCCACTATGAGATCACCATAGGGGGACCGAGAATTCTTGTATATACCTGTCTGGTCCTGATCCAGGTCTTATATCAATTTGTATCTGATCATTAAATCTACTCAATCGTGATGATCAGAGATAAATAGTCAAATCAGTATAGAAAGGGTTAAAAATCTCTACGATCGGGTCAGTATCATGAAATGAGTACATCCTGGATGCCTCGAATTAGTACAATAAAATGAGCGCATCCTCGATGCCTCAAATCAATACAATAAAATGAGTGCATCCTCATTGCCTCTAGTCCACTAAAAATAGTAGTAATAAAGGTAGTACGACCCCTATTTTAAAATCAGTATAAAATAGTTTGTGTTACAACCCACCTTTCTCAAATCAATGCTAAGAACCACTACATGTACCAGGGTCGACTATATCCATGAGAAAATAATAATCCAACATAATGCATGTCATCACCAACACCCAAACAATATGCACAATCACAAATAATAATGACTCCATAAGCATCTTACCCTCTAGAGCATAGAAACAGGATAGCACATGTAACCGACCTCTAACTAAGGCCTATGTCACAAATCTACTCCTCTAACACAACAACAAGACCCAAAAGGGAACTCAACCCTAACTGGGTAACAAGGAGGAGGAAAGTGAGGGCACAGTGCTCAACTAGTCAATCAAAACCTCTAGATCCAAATGGAAATACAACCCCAAGAATACAACCACTGCTAGCTCTGCCAAATGGCAACAAGAAAACATAGTGAATTCTACCACTAAATCAGGAAATGGGATACGATAATAGATCACAAGCCTAATCAGGTGGAAATAACTACCCCAAGGCTTCAAGAAAGGTGCTACAATAGGCAAAGGACACTAAGACTTATAAATTTCGGCCAACAATGATTACATCAACTAAGTCTCATCCCAAAATCAATCCTAAGGAGAAAATCTACCAATCACCATAAATATCAAACAAGCTACCTAAAATAGGCTAACCAAGGCAAAACGAAGGCATAATTAACAATCTTACCAACTAGATTGGAAGTCTAATAAAGGCAACCTTGCCTAAGGCTCACACCAGGACAAATAAACAAGGATTTAGGAATCAAAACTAACTCGCCACGTATAATCGAAACCATAAGCAATTTATACCAAACAGTACATCATGAAGCTCAATCAAAAGAAAGGAGATCGTAGCCTACCTCGAAGCCAAACACACGCACTTCAAGTCTACTTTCCGATAGCATTTCATGCCAAAACATCATCAAATTCCTCCACGTTATTAAATTGTTGATCACTTTGTCAATACGAACATTTTCACACTAAAATCATATTCTTCAAAGACGAACCAAAATTGGGTCTAAAATGGATTTATGGGACCCATGATGGAAATTCCAAAAATGACTCCATAAAAAGGTTCTACATGCTTTATTGATCTTGTACCCCAAAATGGGGCACAAACCAATGCTGAAAAGAGAGAAAATAGCCCAATAATAATTTTTACCATTAAAGCCCTAACTAAGCTTTCGTAGCCCATTTAGCCAATAAATTACCTCAAACCAAAGATATTCATGCTTCTCAAAACTACCAACATGTATCCATGACTCTCGAGAACACAATGCTCTTGGAATCACCAAAATCGAAGCTTCAGAGCTCCTAAAATTGAAGAAAATAAATGGGGGTCGGGGTTGATTTCATGGCATTTATATTAGTTAAAAGACCAGTGAAATGCTCTCCGCGAATGCGGAGGCTAAGCCTTCAATACTCTGGGAACGCAAAAGGGCCTCCGTGAACATGGAAGGATAAGTCATAAGGCTCCGCAAATGCGGAAGTTACCACGCAAATGCGAGGCTAATACCTTAAGCCTTTGCGAACGCGTCTTTATGCCCTAGAATACGGAGGCCAAGGACCACGGCTTATGCCAACTCGGCCTAGGTGGCGTAAATACGAACACCAAAATTATTCTACACTCAACTGATTTTGGAAATATTTCAAACTCCGCGGGGTGCTCGGAATTCGTTTGTAATCTCGTACACACAAATGGACTATGCTACCCCAAAACATTTGATGTTCCAGACTCAATGGCATAGTTGAAATTTTCATCCGAGGTATCACGACATAATATGGGTCCTACAACCAAGCATAATTTTTTCCATTTCCATAAGGAGGCTCAAAATGAGACTGTAAGCCTTGGAAATAAACAAAAGGAAGTTCTAGACCAAAATTGACATTTTGGAGCTAACCACATAAAATTTTTTTTGATCCGAGCATGTTTTCCAAGAATATTGACCAAAGTCAACTTTAGACCAAATTTCAAAGGCTAAAGTGCCAAATGGCCTCAAACTCGCACTAATTGCCTCGATAATCATACCGACTATGCTATAGCCTAATTTGTCCATTCTGAGGCTGATAGAATTGTTAGAATTCTATTCTGAGGTTGTTTTCATAGATTTTTGACCGAAGTCAATCGTTTAAACTCCAAGAGCTCCAAAATAGGAAAAAGGGCATAAAACCCAAATGAATGACCAGATGACCAAA
This sequence comes from Solanum dulcamara, assembly GCF_947179165.1. NCBI lineage: Eukaryota > Viridiplantae > Streptophyta > Magnoliopsida > Solanales > Solanaceae > Solanum > Solanum dulcamara. Next base: position 22,090,382 of record NC_077238.1, read on the forward strand.
CTGTCATTGTCTGCAAGTCATAAATAGCTTGAGGTCATTATAGGAAAGTTTAAATGACTAAAATATCATAAAGAGATGAAAACAAAACTTAAGGATTATTACAATATATAGGATCGGGTGCCATATTCCGATATGTATACTGGATAGGCTGTCATGTTCTACCACATATATAGTTTGGGTATGGGTTTCATAAGAGAACCATTGTGGGGCTATCATCTGTGAATTAATATTGACTATATGGATGATGATAGAGAAACTGACCCGAATATAATTGAGCATGCCCATCCTGTGTAATAATTAATATGAAAGGACAGAAGGTCAAAATATTGTCATGTTGACTGTTGTATTTGAGATTTACCCTTTGAAATTGTATATTTATCCTGAAATGGTAAATTGATAATGTGTTCCTATATATGAATGTTCGGATTATGTTATAGGTGCTAGATCTGTCGTCATCATAAGTATGAGGTCATGGGTAAATAAGTAGAGAGTCGTTAATGTGTTGTTTAGTGGGATTAGTGACTTAGATTCAAATTTTGTTGGTGTCTTGTTGGTACATATGTTAAATGGGGGAATTGGAAAGAATTTGGAGCTTTTGTCTTCAGGCAAGCCGCCCTAGCAGGAGAAAACCCACTGTGGCGAGGCCACCAGAGCAGGATAGGTCCTGCCAGCTTAGGTCCCTTGAATGATTACCTCTTCCAAGTAAGATATTAATTATCCTAGGTCCATGTGTTGGTGTGAAAAGTAAATATAGTTGACGGGTTAGACAGAGTTAGTAGTGGCCCATAGTTTGGAAACTTCTCTATGTGATAGAAGGGCTAGGCCTTGATTTATATTAGAGTTGGCAGCGGAAAAACTAGAAGGGATAAAGTTAGGATTGAACTACTTTAATGAGGTTAATAGGAATGATAATAGTTTGTGCATAAAGGTTTGGCGAGTATATTTTTTTAAGAGCATGTCTTCTTCTTATTAATTCCTTTATATTATGCGGTGGGTGTCAAGTTGACCGATTATACCTACCAGTATGTGTTGTTTGTACTGATACTACTCTTGCTATGCCATTTGTCATAGCCTAGTTGCACGGTCAGTGATGTTTCTTAGGTGAAGATGAAGATGATTCTCCAAGAGCTTCTACTCTTTCTTCCTAATGGTGGGAGCTGTGTCATTACTTTATTTTTACTTTGTATCTTTAGAAGCTCCTATACCTATTTAGACAAATGTCATTAGGGGTGTTAGATTGTTCCTTGTAATAAACCATCATAGTTTTAAGTTGATATAAAGTGATTTCATAACTTTTTTGGACTATTATTGGTAATTTTTAAACTTCCGCATGATATTTTGTAAGGGTTCTCCTATCTAGGTGTTAGAGTAGGTATCCGTATAGCCTGGTGGGTTGGGGCATGATAAAAAGAAATCTTTTGAATTTGTTTTACGAACTATATAAAAGAACTAATAACATAAAAAAATTGTTATTTTTGTTTTAAAGTTTTTTTTTAAAAAAACTATTTAAAAAAATGCATAAGAAACTAACATAAGAAAAATATTTTTGAGTTTTGTTACTATGTTTTTGAGTAAATTTGATAAGTCTTTTCCTCATTTCGTTGATCACCCTAAAATTGGTCCATATGCAAAGATCATTCAAATAAGTACATTTTCAGATAGCACATAAAATTGTCAAAGTTATCAAAGAAAAGAGAATCGACCCTTGTGTCAAGTCCCACTTAAAATAAATTCAAATGATCAAAATAAGTGGAGCCTACTAGGTATAATCATGTCTATATTTTAGTGTTACTAGGTTTAAACCTACGATAAATAGGTGTCTAGACTGGCTTACTCGAGCGAAAACTCGAGCTAAAAAATGGCAACTTGTCGGTAGTAGCGCTATTTCGACTTCATTGCTGGTCCACCCCACCTAACATGTATGACTAATAATACTTCACTAGGTGCCAAAAGACTCTAACTTTATCTCAACAGAAAAATGTTGCATAACTGCATTCCTTGCTACCCTATTTTTCAGAGACTCAAATAAGATGTGCGGGAGAAGATAATTTATCACAATCCAACAATATCAAATCAATAAATGAAAAAAAGTAGTGCATTAAGCCATCATACACAATAAATCGAAAAAACATTAACAAAAGAAAGTAAAATTCAATATAACAAAACTCGAATTCTGGTTATTCCCACCAGAGCCGCCAAAGATGTCACACCTTTTTCTTATCGGCCTTTTCAAATTTAAGTGACGTTATTGAAAAGGGACTATTTATTTTTTACTCAGAGTTGCCACTTGGAATTGAGTTTTGGGGTTTCAAGTCACCTTATTTAAATCCCTAATAAAAAATAAGTTGACTCCTTATTTTCCATTGGTCCGCAAACTAGAAATTCAGGTAAGATATTATGTTGACCGATGTGAAGGTATTAGGCACCCCTTAAGCCCCGTGATTCTAGAACGGTTGCTTTTATCGACTTATATTTATCTTTAACTGTTTTTGATATATGGTTACATACTATGGTTTGCTTGTAATTTTTTATTGTTGAACTTTCGTTGGTCTCAACCTAGATGCGTAACTTCATTCTTGATCTTGACATTTAGAGGCATAACTACCTTCATTACGTCACACCTAATAATTATATCTATACGTATTGGTTTGAATAATGAAAGTTAATTTTTTAGAATAATTTGCAAGGTGTGGCATTGCATCCTAGAGTTTATTTTAAATATCTCAAAAAGATATCGGATTCAAAATTGTATAACATTTAATGGATCCTAATATTTGCCAATTGTTTATGAACAAACATTTGAGAGAATGAAAAGCTAGAAAAAACTAATCATGTTAATCCAAGCTTTTTCTAATTTCGAGTAAACCCTAACCCAATTATCACAAGCCCTTCTAATTTAAATTAGGAAGGATTATACAAATCTCATAGTTTTAAGAGATAATTACATTTTATCCATACTATTTTCCAAATTACAAAAATCTCTTAAATTTGGTGGAATCCAGATACATCCCAAAACGTCCTGATACATTACGTAAAGTGATGTATCATACATCTTGATACATCACATAAAGTGATGTATCTGACTGATACATCGCGTAAAGTAATGTATTCGACCGATACATCACGTAAAGTGATGTATCTGACATTCCAATACATCACGTAAAGTGATGTATCTGAGAATAAGAGAAAGTAAGGATTTTTGTAAAAAAATTTCAAATTGTAGGAAATTTTAGAGAATATGGTAAAATAAGTTGTGTATTTAGACAATCTTTTCTTTAAATTAACCGTTGAGCCCAATTTATTCATCAAAATCCACACATTGGCAATATATTCTATTTAGCCAATTTGGATTAAGTTAACGTTTAGCATACAATCCTAGATGGCAATGATGTAACACACAAACATGAAAATTAAATAAAAATATATAACTTTCTCAAAAAATGAACACAATATGTTAATCATACAAAGTGAATAAACAATCTAATTCATTAGGACTAAATCACATCCAAATATCAATTAATAATATAGCATAGAACATTGAGTTTCATATTTTAAAGAAGAACAAGGTAAAAATTGGACCTTTAAGCATGTAAGAAATAATCACAATGTTATACTGACTGTACTTTAAATTTAACAATATATAACATAAAATTTAAGCCATTTCATAACATTCGAATCAAATCTTCTATAATGGTGAAATCAAATCATACAATGAAAACTAAGAGTTACCTTTTGTGAATATTAAGTCACAAGAAGGAAATGACCATAATCAGGAATCATGAACTCAGAAACCACGAAAGTGAACCTCAATCTCAACTCAACTCAACTCTCGACAAGATAATTCTCTATGCATTATTTTTGGCTCTTGTGCATGTATTGTTCAAACAAGATGGATGTATCCATTTGAGAGGTAATGATGTATTTTTATATTCATTAAGTTATTTTTCTGATTTCTTCATTAATTATTAGCTAACACATATAGATATATACTTGCAGAAAAATTGGTAGTTGCTAATAAAAAATTAAGCATAGGGGAAGGATCAAAGGATCAGTTGTTCAAGGTCATATTGGAGAGAAAAACTAGTGATTTTTATTGTTATTACTTTGGGAATGCAGTGTCATGTAGGAGAAATAGTCTCAATCGCAATGATGAAGGTGAGAGTGATCCTATGTTTTTACATATATCAATTTTTAATCAAAATGGTCAAGGATCTAAAAAGCGTGGAAGACAATGTTTCACTAGTATGGAAAGACAATCAGCTTTAACATATATTTTTTTAATTGTCTAGAGATTCAACCATATCTTAAACAAGTTTTAAATTATATTATCAAATTACATATTAATAAGTGTTTATTAACTAACAACAAATCTTAATGTACAATTATCAACTTCTTCGTAAACACATGGGGTACTGAAACCATATATACGAGGTTTTTCAAATGACTAAAAGAATATGTAAGTGTGAAAGCTTATATAGTGGATCAATAAGTATAATGTGTAGACACGTAATTTTTGACCCAACCTAAAATTTTACACCATTTAGTGCTTAAATATTTCTTTTATATCTAATTTAAAATTTTGATTTTATCTTACTTTTAGTAAGTTTATTTTAAAAGAATTGAAAACTACAAAAAATAGAGTCACGTTTCATTGCAAGTTTTGTCTAATTTTTTTAAAAAGAAAGAAAAGAAAAGAAAAGAAAGTCTATAAAAAATATGTTTTCTGTTAATTTAAAGTTTATAAACAAGCTAGTGTTTCTTAAGTATATTTTTAAATTACATATTTAACTTATCTTATATTTGTATTAGTTCAAAATAGTTTCTTAATATTTTTATCATTATATTTTTATTTTTTGTTGCCACGACCTGATTTCTCGGGTCATGATGACACCTACTATATCCCACCAGTATGTAAGTCTAATCATTAACCAGAGCCAGAGACAACGCACATCACACGGAAGAGAAGAATGCGAAAGATAACAATATGTAATGACCTAGTAGTAGTGCCCATGCGTATTACTTGTTCAGTTTGTGTGGATGAATGTGTTAAAAACTTTCTAGTTAGCAAATTGGGAAATTCTTGATTTTTAAAGAGTTTTTTATTAAACAAACTTTACCCAAGGATCTTACCCCACCCCAAGCCTTAACATAATATAACAAAACAAAAGTACATGGAGGGGGACATAAACCTTACCTCCGAAACAATGGTGGTTCATAAGTCGAGTAGCCTACTAAGGTCATTCGTCTTATCCCCATTTACAGATAAAGAGAAAACTTAGACTATGCCCTAAGAGGGACTCCTCTTTATACAATAATTCTAAGAAAGCACAAATAAGGGAGACTCTCCCCTTACATAAATATAAGGAGAAGTCTATGCATATATAGAAAAAGGAATGCTAAAATTACATATAGAAAAAAAGGGACACCTATAAGATAATTATTGCAACTTTAAAGAGGCCCCATAACAAAGTCCAAAGCACAATGAGTCTTGTTTAATTCTTTTCAGATTTGTTCTTCTAACGCTTGACATCCCTAGTTTGTCCAACTCGAAGTAACATTGGTAGTACTTAGACAATCTTGCCATCCCTATATTTGTCCAACTTGAAGTAACCTTTGAATAATGTTTGCATTGGAAAAACTCTAGGAGTTGTAACAAGTGCTGCAACTGTGCAGTGTACCTGCACAAAAAAAAGCAAATGAGAGGAACCTACACTAGTCGTTACCTCACATAGAATCTTGGAAATGCATAAATAAGGGAGACTCTCCCTTTACAAGTAAGAGAAAAACCTCTAAAATAAGATCTATTCAAAGAAACTATGAATAACTATATAAGAAATAGCCAAATTGAATAGGAACAAGTAGTAAAAAAACAAATGGATCCATCTATATCTAAATTTAGACATGTCCCTCAAGGAGGTTGCTTGATCCTTTTCATTTCCTTTCACCTGAAGCTTTCCATTCCAGCTTTTTCCATTTTGAAGTACCCCTTGGTCTCTATTGGAAGTTGGTGATAGTTGTAGTAGTGTTGTGTATGATCAACAATGTGGCTTTGCTTTGAACATGTATCTACAAGGAAATTATCTTCCCTAATGAAATATCTGCAGTGAAAGACTTCCAGTAGCTTTGCCAGTTCCTGCAACTTAGTGATATAGCTATGAATGCTCCATGGAGGCTTGATCTCATATTTGAGCCACTTGATCAGCAGTTTAGAGTAAAATTCAAGGAGTACCCTGCTGTAACCATGTTGTAAGCACAAAAGAATACCAATAGCTTCTACTTGCACTTCTGCTTGGTTATTAGAACCAAAGCTTAAAGAAGTGGTAAATGCATAAATCAGCATACTCCGATGGTCCCTAAGAATTCCCCCAGCCCCTATCTTCCCTGGATTATCAAGTGCACTACCATCTCTGTTGAGTTTAACCAATGAGGGAGGGGGTTTGTTCAAGCATACTTTGATTACTCTCACCTCATGTTTGTTGTTTTCAGTCATGGTAACCAATTCTTTCCAATTACCAAGACAATAAATATATGGATATATAATAGAGATCAACATATATAAATCTTTGATAGTGGAGAAGATTACTCTAGTAGTACTGGACTTCTGCCCCCTATATTTTCTAGCACATCTATTCTTCCATACATTCCAACATATAAAGATGGGAGAAGCTTGAAGGATAAGTTGATGAGTAGAGTTGTTAGGCTTAAGGGTCCGTCATTTCGTCAAAAATGTTCCTCAAGGGATTGTCAACATGTAGGATGCCCAACTAGATGGAGAAGTGTTTCCATATATACTTAACAAATCTCCCTGATGCAAAGATGTGATCTATATTATCTAGGCCAGGTCTGAAACAGCAAGAGCATGCTGCCTGTTCTATCCCAAAAGAGGAGATTTTATCATTTATAGGAAGTTTGTGTCTGATAGTTTTCCGTAGCAAAAAGGATACCTTAAAGGATTTGTTGTCATGTGAAATAAGAGAATCAGTCATGGTTTTGTTCTTTTTTTTCCTTACCTTCTCCTAGGCTGATTTGCAAGTAAATTTACATGAGTAGTCAGTTTCTAGAAGGCCTGATCAGAAACACTTTGTTGGTAGTTAATCTCAGTGTTCAGGATTCTGTGCACCAAGTGTTGATGTGCATGATGTCTGACATTCTCTTCATTCCATAATCCATTCACTAGAAACTTAGAGACTGTGATGTTATTCAACCTAGGTATATGTGTACAATTGTTAGCTAAGGGTCCAACTCCTAACCAGTCATCCCACCAAGAGCTGCAGTCTCCAGAGTTGATAAACCACTGTATATGAGGTTCTATATCTGTTCTATTCTTTGTCATGTGCTTCCAAATGAGAGAATGTCCAATGTCCCATTTTTAATGACTGGAGGGGCCCTTTGGAAATACTTGGCTTTGAGAAATTCCTCCCATAAGTTTCTCTTAGTCCTGAAAGTCCACCATTATTTATATGTAGAGCAAGACATACATCCTCCTATTTTTTGACTCCAATACCACCCTTTTTATAATGATAGCTAAGTGTTTCCCAAGATGCCCAGTGATATTTTCTTTTTTCCTTATCACAGCCCCAGAAGAAGTCAGCAATGAGGCAATTTAATCTATTTGAGAGTAGTATTTGTAGGAGTAATTGCAGACAGTAAGTGAATTGGGAGAGACTACAGGACTGATTTGACTAGAGTGGCCCTTCTTCCATAGCTCAGCAACCTTGTCTGCCAACCTTTGATCTTAACAATGACTTTAACAACCATACCATTGAAACAAATAATTCTTTCCCTATTAATGATATCAGTAGGAGTGTTAACAGGGATAAGGAATTGACTCTTATCCTTATTAATGAGCTGACCAGAAGTGTCTTCATAAACCTGCATGGTCTTCATAATAAGTTTCAGAGAGAATTTGGAAGTAGAGGTGAAGATTATTATATCATCTACATAACTCAGATTATTAATCTGAGGGCCCTTTCTCTCAATTTGGAAACCAGTGTACAAGTAATGTCGATGGACACTATTAAGCATTCTTGAAAGTACTTCAGCACCCAAAATAAATAAAGCTGGAGAAAGAGGGTCTCCCTGCTTGAGGCCTCTTATTGAATGAACGAAACCATGCCTAATCCCATTTATGATTATTGAGTACCAGTGTTTAGATATAGTTCTCCATACCATATCAATAAATATCTCCCCAAAACCCATCTTTCTCATGACTAGACAAATGAAGGACCAAGATACCTTATCATAAGCCTTAATCATATCAATTTTAATGACCACATTATCACTAAGATTGTGTTTTTTAATGTTGCAGATAATTTCTTGAGCAAGCATTATATTTTTAGAAATGCTCCTTCTTTCACAAAGCCAGACTAATTTTCTGAGATAAGATGGGGAAGAATGATGGTAAGCCTGAGACACAAGAGTTTGGAAATGACTTTGGGAGTAAAATCAAAAATGAATGAGTAATGTATTTGGGAATACTGTGGCCATTAAAGAAGTACTGAATAGGGTTGAGTAGATACGCATTGATAAAGTCCCAGCAAGCATGGAAAAATTTCCCTCTCATTCCATCAGGACTAGCAGCAGATGTAACACTCATAGAGAATACAACCATTTTCAATTCCTCTTTTGTTAGTAAGGTACACAATTGTTGGTTCTATTGATCAGTAATGGTACTAGGAATATATCTGATAACCTCCTCATTGATCAGCTTGTCTTCACTAGTGAAGATCCTTTCATAATAAGTGCATGCAACCTTTGTTATATCTTTACCCCCTTGAATAATGTGATCTTGCTCATCAGTAATTTTATGTATGAACAACCTTTTTGTTCTTCCTCTTATAATGGCATGAAAGTACTTGGAATTAGCATCTCCATCCTTAAACCATTGTGACTGAATCTTCTGTGTAAGGATGGATTGCTCCACCTTCAGGTGCTTAATATATTGAGAATTGATGAGACTAGATTGGTTCTATTTTCCTCAGAGTTATCATTAATGAGAGCCTCCTCAGCATTTCTAACTTTCTCTTCAAAATCTTTGTCAGCTGAAAATATGTCTCTATATTATTGCCTAGACCAAGTGCTAAGGGTATTAGAGACTCTTTTCAGGTTCTGATGAAAAACTCTCATAGGGTTCCCGTCAATAGGCCTCTCCCAACAGTTCTTCATAGTGTTTAAGAAGGTATCATTGTCCACCGAGCATTGTAAAAATTTTGAAATACTTGATAACATTGTCATGTCTGCCAGTACACTCCAGGATAAGAGGGAAGTGATCAAAGCCAGTTGAAGGTATATGAGTAATAGTTGTCAAAGGCATCATTTCTATCCACTTATCATTCATCATAGACCTATCTAATCTTTTCCATAGCCTTGCCTCATTCTCTCAAAACTTTTATTCACATTATAAGGTTTTCCACCCAACTTTTCCTCATGATTAGTAATCACATTGAAGTCCCATATTATGCACCATGGTTTATCAATGTTTGACAGCTGAAGCATCTTATCCCATAGACCCCTTCTCATATAGTCTTTGCACTTAGCATAAAAAAAGGTGGTAATATAGGTAGTAAGGTAGGTAATATGCTTGATCTCTCAAGTAAGTTACTACTCATATTGGTCAAGGATACTACAGGTAACATCTTTGTTCCAGAAAAGCCGTATTTTACTGTTAGGATTATAAGTAGCATGATCCATTGTAAGCTGAATTTTGTAGAAATTGATTTGAGATTGGTTGGAAAAAGGTTCAAGGATTTCCAGCATAGAAAGCCTGTGATAGTCCCTGAGTTTCTAGAGTCTTTCGAAAGCACCTTCAGTATCTATACTCCTTGCATTCCAACAGAGTGTACTAATCATCAATGTTTTTATGACTTAGATCTTGTGTTGATGCTTCTTTAATAGCTAATTTTTCAGAATGGGTGGAAGTACTTTGTTTGTTCTTCCTCTTCTTTTCTTACTGACCTCTAGGGAGCAGTCTATTTTTTACAGCAACTTGCTAAGTTTCATTTTGTTCCTCATCTGCCATGGTTGAGCCAAAGGCTTTCAATAGCTGAGCCCTGATTTTCTCATCTTCTTTTTGAGCCTCATCATATTGGTCAGGATCTTTCTCATCCTCTGAATGGGTGACTCTGTATTAATCACTTAGATCTTATAAAATAGCTCTTTTGTTGGGTACATATATCTTCATAGATACATCTTAAATTTGCAAGGGTGCCATATGGATGCCTGCTTGTTCTTCCACAAGAACATAATTCAGACTCTGTCGTCCTGATTGTATTTCCTTGCTAAGTTTCTTCTTCATAACAACTCTTTTCTTCTTACTAAGAGTTAATATAGACTTGTTGTTTAAGATCTGAGGACTCTCATTTTGCCTTTTCTGATTACTATCAGGAGGCTCCTTATCAACTATATAACAGTCCTCTTTTTGTGTTGAAAGCTCATGATGCCTCTCTTATATGCTTGATGTTGTAGTAGTCACCTCAGTGGTACAAGGGGCTCTAAGGTCTTTCCTAGGGTCAACCAAAGAACATTTCCTCCCTCTGGTAACCTCTTCCTATAAGTTAGTAATTTTCTCCTGCAATCCCCCATCCTCACCTCCATAGACTATATCAGTCACAGTAGTCACAAAATTAAAACTATTGGGGGAGCCATGGGGGTGTGGAACATTGAGTCAATACATGTAGTTCTCTAATTAAGAGCATTATATTCCTGATCATTATTAGAAGATGCTGAGCCCTCTCTACTGATTGTAACATCCTTTTATTGTACTTATTTTGAGAGAATATCATTTTCCGTGTTATGTTTTTTGCCAGTAGCCTGTGTCACCTGGATAGAGGGGCTATGGGGGAAGGGATTCCTATTTACATGTGAACAGAGGGTTGAACCTAGGGTATTAGAAGTATTAAGTCAATACCTGAGTTCCTTGCTACTTTGTTCACATGAGTATTACTGTTTAAAGTAGTACCCGTGCAATCAATATTGGCGGATTAGATCTTTGAGAGCACTGAGTCAATACCTTGTCCTTGAGCTTTGGTGTTCTCCTGCACTATTGGTGAACTCTTTTGTATAGAGTTCCTTTTGTTGATTGGTTCTCCTGTCCTTGTGTTTTTTAATGAGTTTGATCATTTTTTTGTTAGTCTATGGTGAAGTAGGCCTAGTCACATTGTTTTGTGGGGAATTGATGTGTCCCTTGGATTGTTTCTTCTTCTGAATTTGCCATAACTCCTTAATTATATTGTCAGCAGTTATCTGTGATTGTGCATGGTCATCCTCCTCTTGGTCTGTTCCTTGCATGCCTTCCTTAATTTTGTTCTTTTTAGCATCTTCTAGTTCCTTTCTTCTCTTTTGTTCCTCATCCCTCCTCTTGACATTACAAACATGCATCATACACCCCTAATGCTTACAATACAAATAATACTTAGGTACATTCTCATTGCTTGCCATCTTCCTATGGTGGTATCTTCTTTGTCATATCCCATCCACACATGAGGTGGCCTTTCCTTAGTGAGATTCACCTGTACCCTTACCTTTTCCATACTTCCTCTAGTTTTTTTAATAGAGGCTGTATCTAGGTGTAGTACTTTTCCAATAGGAGCTAGAAGAGAAGTTACATATTCCTTATTATAGCAGTGCCAAAGTAACTCTGGAAGGGCTACCCAAATTGGTATAATTGGTGTTTCTTCTTCAGGCCTGAAAGTAGGTGTTCATGTCTGTATGCTCATGACTTGACCTTCAATGGTCATTCTCTATTTAGTCTACAATATGGTATAGTCCATCTCATTGTCTAAATCAATGTAAACATGTCTAGTATTGAAGTGTGCAATCCTGACCCTCCCTTAAAAGCTGAGTCTGAAATATGAAGCTCCTCCTTATCAACTCTACTTTGGACATGATATTACTAAATTTACCTATTAGAGTAAACTATCATCTTGCAACCAATTTGATCATGAAGTCCTCTTTGTTGAAGATCACTACAGTCAAGCCCTGTTTGATATTAAAAGTAGGTGTGGATAATTCAATAAAGACTTCATTCCTAGCTTGATTGAGCCTAATTTTGGTCGCAAAGGTTTGGATGACAGTGTAAGGTGCGTTAAGGGACCTGGTCCTTCTTGTTAGGGAACTGGTTCTTCTAGGCATTTTGGTTATTGTTATCACTTGGTTGGGGTTGGTTAGGGACTAGTTTATTCCATTGATTGTTGGGTCCAGGTTTTTCAAAGTTGTTGGAAATCTTAGGAAAGTTATTTTTGTATGGAGTTTGATTAGGAAACTTCTATTGTTGGGATTGTTCCACACCATTACTCACTTTGGTGATTGATTCCAGGATGTTATCAAACTTGATAGAATCAGCTTGTATACCCTGCATTGTATCAACTGCACATGTCCCTTCTCTTTGCTTATAGGAATGGTTTGCATTTTCCTCAAATGTACATTGGCCTTGTGATTCTTGATCGTATTCACTAATATAATTGACTATTTGTTTTCTATTCATTTGTTGGTGCAAATGTTCTTGAGTATTTGTGTGTTCTTGAATGCTACATTTGCTAGAGTTCCAATAGATATTTGAATTCAGTAGTGAAGTTTTGAAGTGGTGTGTTGGGCTTGGGAGGTACTCTATCACTTGAGGAATATTTTGGCTCTTGTATCATTCAATTTTAATGGTCGGAGCTCCAACGCTGCCATTGTATTCCACTCCGGTGATGATACCTCCAGCTGAGTTGGCTAAAATTGTGCTCTCAGATGCATCACAACTTGGAGGGTAACCCTTAGTGGTTTCTCTATCTCGTTTACCGCTAAGTATTTGAGACTCTTCAATTGTAAATCCAACTGCACTTGAAATTTCTACTGCATTTTGAGTATCTTTTTGCAGATTTGAAGTATTCTTAGCTGGATTAGAGGATGACACTTGTTGAGCTATGTTCATATTATGCTCTGGTGGCCTGAGGAGCTCCACCGGCGACGGTGAGGCCATTTCAGTAGACCTGAGCCTCAAAGTTCTTGCTTTCTAGCAAGGCTAACTTCTACCCTTGCCAACAAGAATCAAGAACTCAATATGCATTAATAGTGAGAATCGTGAAACTGTGCTCTTCTTCATCGTCAGCGGCGGTGGGAGGCGGCGAAAATATAACCTTAGGCTTCTTTTGTAGGGTTAAAATGAGAAAAAGTGGCTTTTGGTACCAAACGGGGCTACGAATCTCACAATGGGATTCCATTAGTTTCATCAGCTCTAAAATATAGAAATTGATCTAGGAGAGTCATTGGAAATAAATTTACGTGGATATGTGACTTTGAAGTCTTAAGTTAAAAGGTGAGGTTTAAAATGAGGTGGTTTCACTTTGGTCAATGTTTTGCAATCTGGCCGTCGGATGAGAATTCTTTTAATTCTGTTGCATCTGAAATATTGATTTTGGTCTTGTTGAACATTGACTTTGAGCCCCGAGACCTTATCTTCATTTAAAATTTTTAGGCTAAAACTTGAGTTTTCGGACAATAAGGGGTCTAGGAGGGTATTTTGGTAAAAACAACCTCTTTTCGAAAATCTAATGTTTCCATTGAATTTGGAATGTCAAATTCAGCGGATTAGAATATCTGATTTATTTTTATAGGACCCTGAAAGATTTTTGAGGGTCTAACCGAGAATATTTTAGATTGTGTTTCAGTTGTTGTTTCTTGTTCTGGTGCAGCTCTCCATTGTTCATCTAGATCATGTCATTAGGCCACGTGATCGCGATGTGTCAGGTCCTTTGTCTTCATAATCGTAAGAGGGGGTTCGCGTTCATGATGGGTTGATTCTTTCTGTTCTTTTCGCGATCGCGAAGGTCATTTTTGACCTGAACAATATTTAATCGGGAAAACCCCTATTTCCATTATTTTTGTGTTTCTTGAGCTTCTTGGGGCAATTTTGGAGGGAATTCTTTGAGTAAATTCATGGGGTAAGTGTAATTTCACTAAAATATTTCATATTTTATTATCTATATCATGATTTCAGCTCCTAAATGTTAGATTCAAACCCCAAAACTTCTTGTTTCTCCCCTAATTCGAATTGAAGGAAATTGGTGATTTCTAACTCATTTTGTACTCTATTTTTATGGGTTTTTCAATCAGGAGTTTCTTATTACTAGTAGAATGTGAATTTTCAATAAAATTCCATATTTGACCCTTTTCGAAATTAATCAATTTTTAGACTTTTTACCCTCGATTCTGAAACCTATCAATATGAGTGTCATTGAACTCCTTATGACTCGTATGTTTCAGTATTGATAGTGGGTTATCTTTTCGGGCGTTGAATTCAAAGTTTTTTCATCTGATAGAGTATTCAAGTGCGGCAGGTTTGGCTATCCTTCTTGGAGCTGTGTTGGGGTAATTAGTCAAATTCTATATTCTAAACTTTGGGATGGGGTCATAGTGTAGTTTGGGACTGATAATTAATTTTGTGTGCCTGTGTAAGGGGCTATTATGTGTTGTGTAGCCCGTGTAGGGTCCTTATATGATATTTTATCTGTGATTGCAATTGTATAACCTATGACTTAACTGAGTAGAGATGTCAAGAGGTTATTTGACTTGTAATGCCCGCCTGAGAGGTTGAGTTGAGGGTTTTGAGCATGTTTGAGTATTGAGATATTGTTGAGAAAGGAGTAAACACTTAATTTGATGTATTTCCTTCCCATTACTGTCCACTGAGGGTGAATATCATGCTTAGGTTAAGTTTTGAGAACTTTGAGCCTTTTACTTCATGTTAAGTTGAATATTACCTCCATGCCTTATATATTGTGATTGCATTCATGCTCATTCATACAATCATTGATCATTGGGAAGTTGAGAACAGTGGAAATTCTTTTGAGAAAGAAAATGTGACATCTTTTCTATCCTTGACCACGAATAGGTGGCAAGTGGATGAGATATTAGTATCATGAGTCCTTGGCCACGAGCTGGGTGGTGAGGTAGTTGATATATTGAGATTGTGCTTGGTAGTACAACTGGGCAGGTGTATACGATAGGTTGTGCAACAACCTTTATCCCACCGCACCATCATATCATTGCATCATCATAATGCTTTGCATTACATTGATTCCTGTGATATTTGTTTTATCTGTTAATTGTGATATTGAGCTGTATTTATATGTTTACTTCATTCACATTGTTCTATATAATTTAGCGGCAACGTAGCTGGAGTGGGACTTTTCTGTGTGCAGGTGGAAGCATTCCTCAGTTTATTTCATAGCTTTTGATTAATTTCTTATACAAAGTATATTAAACCTACTGAGTACATGTGAATTGTACTCACCCCTACTTCTGTGTTCCCTTTTTGATACAGATCCTAGTCAGGGTATCCCGCGTGGAAGTTGATCTTCTTCTCTCGCAGTTGTTTTATCATTCATATTAGTGGTGAGGTCTTGGAATTCAGACCATCATTAGTTCTAGCTTTTATTTTCAGTCGTGACTATTATTCGAAGACTTATGATGTATATCAGAATAGATCATTGTACTAGATACTCTTTATACTTATGACACTAAGTTTTGAGAATAATTTCGTTGTTGTTGTCCTTTTATTATATTTAATTATGTCATGACTTCTCTTTGGGAGTCTCATATGATTTTACTTTTTGACTTACACATTAGGATGAGGTTTGAGATGTGTGCCATCATGACCCCGACTTTTGGTCCATGAAACAATAATAATGAAAAATAGGGAAGTAAGGGGATCAAATCAATACCGAAAATAAACCCCCAAGACTTGGTATCAGTCGGTAGTTGAGCTTCTAGTCAAAACGAGAGTACAAGCTTATACAAAATAAGATATAAGTATAGACAGTCTCTAAAAACAAAATAAAGACTAGTCCTATCCAATACATAGGGAGATAGGAAACTTTGAATGCCATGAGCTCACCCAGTCTCCTAGTACTAGGATCTACTCCACACGACATCCAAATTAGAATCGAGAACCCGTACTATGATTTGTAGGATGTAGAAGTGTAGCATGAGTAGCAACAAGTGGCCCTAAGTAGGCATAGGCCATCCGAGCTCCAAAGATAACATAAGCATAATAGACATGTATAATAGGAGCATATATCACAAGTTACCAAGAAACAACAGGAAACTCATAATAAGAAACAAGTTGGAATCACTAAAAGATAATAAAGAAACTAGGTAAAAGATGTAAAGAACGAACCTGGATGTGCCATCCCATCAACCTATACAAGACAAGCTCTACTAAGGGAGAAAACTAGCTAGAAAATAGTCACAATAGCATCTAAATACTAATAAGGCTATTCTAAAACATGCCTTGCATAAAAAGAGTCAAATAGGAGATAACAAGGGCAGTACCTACCTTCAAATAAAAGAGCCATCTTTTGCACTGCCACAAGTATAAAAATGGCCAACCAAAACCTTACTAACCCCATATGCCCGACAAGTACATAATCACAAACTAAAACACATACGGCCTCTATAAGACCAACATGTCCACACCCAATTATGCTTGTGATCCGCAATGTATATGAATGAGAGTACTGCAATAAAAATTAGTAGTGCCATAGTACAAAGATATATATACCTTACCCTCAGTCTTGGCCAGTGAGGTAGGACCCATGCGCACCTCCCTCTTCTTGTTCAGTAGGTCACATGGATATAGGAATCCATGGGGGACTCGGGAGTGTCCATATATACCTTACCTGCCTAGTCTTGATCAAGGATTTTCTGCTCCTTCATTGTTACTAGAGATCATTAATATAAACCAATAACATGGAAAGGGTCAATTTCTCTTCGATTGGTCAATTTCTCTTCGATTGGTCAATTAAAAAGGAGAGTACATCCCAGATGCCTCTAATAATTCCAAGTAGAAAAGGAGTATGTCCTTGACACCTCATAAATATCCAAAAATCAGTTTATCAAAATGATCCAAGGGTACGACACCTATTAAAAAGTAAGTATAGCAATAAAAACGGCAACAACCACGTTTTCTCAAAAATATGATCAAACAAATGCATGCCTTAATCGTACAACAAAACAGGTGTGAATGAGCAATGAATGCAATGCATGCCATCACCACTATCCAAATAATTCAAGCAAGTAAAAACACAATACACACATAAAGTATCGCATCGAAAGCCTCGATGCTTGTAACAACCATTTTACTAGCCTAATTTAGCTATTTCAGAGCTGATAAAACAATCCAAATCCCATTCTAAGGTCGTTTTCCCAAAGTTTTTACCAAAGTAAACTGTTCAAACTCTAAGAGCTCTAAAATAGGAAAACAATCATAAAACCCAAATGAACGACTGGGCAACCGAACTATCAATGCTAAAAAGTCATAAATTACTTGGGGTCACTACAAAAAAGCTATAAACACTGAAAAGATCAGAAAAAAATGAAAATGACCTAGAGGGTCATTACAACATCTACTAATAAAATAACTTTTATCCCTAAAAGTCAAGGATCAGAAAAGAACCCTAAGGCACGAAAAGATGAGAAAGTTAGGACTATATGCTCTACTAGACCTACATATACCTTCTCGGGTCGGGCAATGCCAATCGAGAACTCAAGCTAAGGGGAAACTCTCAAATTCACTTCTTCTCTCCATAATTCAAACCAACTTCCAATTCTTTCCTTTCAATATTGACTTCCATCCAACAAGAGCAAACTTAACTGAACGCAACAGACTAACCCGAGATGAACCAAAACCACATAGATACCTTAGAACTAGTTGACCAACAAATAAGAGAAGATGCTAAATAGCTCCCAAGTAGAATTCTTTTATTTATACTCCAAACTCAACATTGTTTAGTCAACATGGATATCCTACCCATCCTAAACCACACTAATAGTTCCTAGCACCATCTGAACACTACCCCAATAGCCATACAAACAACAACCATGAAGGAAAGGCAAGAACCACCTAAACATCGAATAATGACAACGACCAAAATAAGTAACTCAGCCTAGGGCACAAGCCCAAAGTTCTAACCCAATGATTCCCAAAACCCATAACTTGCATCTAAAATCTATCTTTCAAAAATAAAGGCTACTTCAAGGGACGACCAAATCTATGGGTGGAAAACCCGCATTGAGACGAACTCCAAGGTCACTTTACTGCCAATGGAACTTTTAGAAAACTGAACTAATATGAGAATCTAACCCAAAATCAATAGAACTAATGCCATGAATCCATGTACCACTCCCCAAGTGCAAATCTGAGTAAACTACCCTAATCTAGTGAAAATTGAGCCGCTAGGTACTGAACAAGTATATAATATCTTTTCAAGAGTGACCAAAAAAAATTGAACCACCACAATGAACACTAGAAGCTAACCATAATGATACACGATCCTTGAATCTTGTAGCAGGTAGGAGTTGTTGGTTCCATGATTTACTTTTAGTCCATCCTAAAGGTGAGTCCTTTGATGAGGTTCCCCATCTCTAACGAAGGTTGTCATTTAAAAATCGCTAATGAATGCCACCATATATAGCCCAAACCAAAAGTTTAACCTCCCAAAATACTAATATAATTAATGTAGAACATGCTCATAATTGGATTCTCGAGTAATGATAGCTAAACATCTGAAGGTCCATAAATGGTAAAAGTACCCAAAACACTTGTATTATGTATCAATACTTAATAAAATGGACACCCTCGCTCTAAAATTTACCCCTTTCAGCTAACCTCTAGTCGATTATAAATGTATTACTCTATCTCCTCCATGAAACCCACAAACACCTTCCACAAAACACTTTCGACCAAGTCATCGCTATACTTAAAATAGTCTAAAGTAAGTCCAGATCCAACCTTCGTAACTTAAATACAACTATCCAATGCTAAAATAAGTGATGAGCAAAATTCATGACTTTACCACCAAACCCAAATGCCTCGACTACCAAATAGGAACAAACTAGGTAGGTCAAGAGAGAAAAAAACTCATATTCATAGCCTTAGGAGCTAAAGGTAAGATTAAGGCATCAGAAAGAATCGACAAGCGAGATCTATCGCAACCACAAAAATTATACCTTTCTCCATGCCCTATTTGTACGACCTTCCCCTCATCTACTAAATTAGACACACCAAGCCGAGAATGTAGGTGTCTAATCTAAGTAAACTAGGAGGGCAGAAATAAAATGCTAATAGGGTCAAAGATAGTTATGCACACAAGTCAAAAAAGTTACTCTACTACTATTCCAAACAAGGAACAATGCAAAAACCACATACTACTAAAAGAAATCAACTACTAGGGATAAACACAAACACATATTGCAAAATAAGGATTTTACAACAAATAACAAATAGTTTCTAAGGCACATAAGCTTGTAGGGGTATGAAAACCCAAGTCCACACATTCTAAGAAGTCAAGGGTAAAAGCAATGTAATATCACATTCATTCTAGCAATACTTGGGACATCATGCCTCAGTCAGCCTGTGGAAATGACAAACAGACTATGCCTAACCTCGAACTAAACATGTGTACTACCACCTAAAGGACCACCCCTAGCTGACTATACAGGTGCCCTAGGGGCCTAACCCTACCAAGCATATCGCATGTGATATGTGACTATAGGACACTCGCTATCTGGATGCCCTAAATCACCACATATATATGAATTCCCACCAAAAGAAACCCGCTAAGATGAACCAGATAAAGTAGTATGAGCCCCAAAAGTTGGATAGATTAGTAAACTTGAGGGCATAGTCCCTCATCCCCATATTGCCTTGTCGAAGATTTATGAACTCCAACACTTTAGCCTCTCTTAAATCAAGAGGATAAAAGTGATCAAAGAAAGCAAGTTTGAAAGCTTACCAATCAATAGGACCTTCATCCACCCTCTCCAACTTCCACTTAGTGTACCAAACTTAAGCAACACCCTTAAGTTGGTAAGCCGCCAACTCCGCTTTTTCTTCCGAAGAGCTCACTATCTTGTAGACATCATCAATGAAATCTTGAGGATCCTCAGCAAATTTTGAGCCATAAAACTCCGAAGGATTCATTCGTGCAAAGTCCCTCTCTCTTGAGGCTGGAGTAGTAACATTAGGAGGAGTCATAATACCTTGGTTGGTTAGCACTCGAGCTAGCATAGTAATAGAAGTTGGAAACTTCGCATTAGTCACTTGGTTTGGTAGAGGACCATTGTATTGAGGAACAGGGGGGAGTTTGGGCATCATTAACATTATTTCCCCTTGGAAATGGTAGTATTCTTAGAGCCATTTTTCTGAAAATTGCAAAGAAAGAATGTTAGAAAAAAGAAATCTTACGGTAAACTCTATAGCACTACATGGATCATAAAAAACGTGATGATTCCTAAAATGTCACATATCCTCCTATTGATAGATCTGGCGCGCTTCACAACCTTAGATAAGACTCTATTTGATGCGGCATGTTGGATTTCCTTAAACACTTGAAAACCTTGTTCTCTAATACCAAGTTTGTCATGACCTAACCTAAGGCCTAGTCATAATACTGTGATCAAAACCCCAAAGGGCTCCAACCAAGCCCAACTCCCGCTTGGGAGAAAGCTTCCATGGCTTTTTTAGCTACGGACTTCTTCAATTCAACCAACACCTAATCATAGTCTTGTTTAGCTTTAACATCCACCATGATAGATGATTCTGAGCCATTATGTACAAGGATACCTCCATCATTAGAGTCAAAAAATGCATACCTAAACTTGCCAATCGATGGACATCTTTAACCAACTCCTTCTTACCTTCCTTAATATATGCAACACTGACAACCGACTAAGAGCATCGGCTATATCATTTGCCTTACCCATGTGGTACAATACACTCATGTCATAGTCTTTTAGGAGTTCAAGCCACCTTATTTGCCTAAGGTTAAAGTCCCTTTGGCTAAACACATATGGCAAACTCTTATGGTCAGTGAACACATTAAAATGCACCCTATAAAGATAGTGATACCATATTTTCAAAGTAAACACAACCACCGCAAGTTCAAGTTCATGGGTTGGATAGTTTCTTTCATGTACCTTGATTTTACTAGAAGCGTAGGCTATAACCTTACCATGTTGCATCAAAACACAGCCCAAATCAACATGTGAGGCATCACAATAAACCACAAACCCATCCGAACCTTCAGGTAATGTCAAAATAGGAGCTGATGTAAGACAATCCTTCAATATTTGGAATCTCTTTTCACATGCATACGACCATTGAAATTTCATCTTCTTTTGGGTCAACTTAGCCAAAGGTGAAGCAATAGACAAAAACCCTTCAACAGATATCCTATAGTACTTAGCTAGATCCAAGA
The DNA here is from genome assembly GCF_947179165.1 of Solanum dulcamara. NCBI lineage: Eukaryota > Viridiplantae > Streptophyta > Magnoliopsida > Solanales > Solanaceae > Solanum > Solanum dulcamara. The sequence continues at coordinate 22,111,621 of NC_077238.1, forward strand.
AACTTCTAATGTCCGAAGGGGATAATGGTCTTGGCCAATTCTTAACTGCCTCTATTTTTTTGATCTACTTTAATCCTATCACTGGACACCATATGGACAAGAAATATAACTTTTTTTAGCCAAAATTCGGACTCACTAAACTTGGAAAATAATTGCTTCTCTCTCAATGTTTGCAACACAATTATCATATGACCTATATGATTTTCCTTATTTTGAGAATAATCAAGATGTCATCAATGAACAACACTACAAACATGTCCAAGTATGGCTTAAAAATTTAATTCATCAAATCCCTGAAGATAGTAGGAGAATTAGTCAAACCAAATGACATTACTACAAATTTAAAATTACCAGACCTTGTTCAAAATGCCATTTTTGGGAATATCACACTCTCTTACCCTTAGTTGATGATAACCGGATCAGAGATAAATCTTAGAAAAGTAACTTGCTCCTTGTAATTGGTCAAACAAGTCATATATCCTTGAAATTCGATTCTTGTTCTTTACATTGACATTGTTCAATTACCAATAATCTATACACATTCGGAGTGACCCATCCTTCTTCCTAACAAACAACATGGGAGCACTCTACAATGAAATACTTGGCCTTATAAAACCCTTATCCAATAAATCCTTCAATTTCTCTTTCAACTCCTTAATTTCCGCCAGATCCATATGTTAAGGAGGAATAGAAATGGGTTGGGTATTGGTAAGGAAATCTATGCCAAAATTAATTTTCCATTTTGGGAGGAACACCGAGCAACCCATCGGGAAACACATCAAAAAATGCATTAACTATAGGGACCAATTCAAGAGTGAATGTTTTGGAATCAACATCCCTAACTCACATAATATGATAAATGCACCCTTTGGAAATTATTTTCCAGGCCTGAAGACATGAGATGAATTGACCCTTAACCACCTAATCATTACCCTTCCATTTAAGAATAGGATCATTGTAGAAGTGGAACTTAACCACATGGGTTGTACAATATATAGATGCATAAGAGGCATGCAAAAAATCCATATCAAGAATGATGTCAAAGTCAGTCATGTCAAGTTCAATAAGCTTCTGTATGACTCATTCTATTGAGTAGTAGACAAAGTCCTGAGGGTGACATCTGTGGGTCATCTTACCTTGCCATGACGACTTGTTTCTATGAGTCATCATTTCCACCTCTATGAGTCATGTTTACGACCCTAAAAACTTCTACGAGTTGTAGACTGACTCGTGGACTTGGTTATTTTCAATTCCTTTGAAAAAATTACTTTTATTCGACTTTTCATCTTACAAGTTATTACAACTTAGAGTCTCCAACACGGACTCCTGAGGAGTCATAGAGACCGCTAACTCTACTGGGGCCTAGGCAGCCCCTAGATCCTCACACTGTAATTGAACGTCACTGGTGTCTTAATCAAATATTACAGCCCTAGTGATATGAGTAGGCATCTCAACTGTGTCTGTAAAAAACTTTATGCTATCCAACTAGGGAAAAGTAAATTCAAGGATGCATTTAGATGTTAATCGAAGCAATTTCACACTATAAGAAATCAAGAATGGAATTTCCTATGGATTCCCTATAGCCTCCCGAAGAGAGGACATGGACGTCTCTCCAGAACTCTAATAGGAATTAGCTCTGTACCAACGATGCCGGCAAATCTATAGCTCTGATACCAATTTATTACGACCCAATTTCTCAGATTATAATGACACCTACTATATCCCACAAATAGGTAAGCCTAACCCATAACACAAATCCAAACACAATAGGCTATCATACGAAAGCAAAGAACACCGAAGATAAAAATAATAATTATCAATAGAGAAGAAGGGGAATCAAATCAATACCAAAAATAAACCCTCAAGACCTAGTATTAGTCGGTAGTTGAGCTTCTAGTCAAAATGAGAGTACAAGCTTTTACAAAATAAGAAATAAGTACCTTTTATCTTTGAAAACAAAATAAAGACTAGTCCTATCCAATACATAGGGAGATAGGAAACTACAAACGCCAAGAGCTCACCCCAGTATCTAAGTCCTAAGAGCTACTCCATACGAGATCTAAATCATCAATGAGAACTCATACTATGATCTGCAGGGTGCAGAAGTGTATCAAGAGTACCAATATGTGGTACTCAATAGGCATAGGCCATCTGAGCTCTGAAGATAACATACATAATAGGCATGTATGATAGGAGCATATATCACCAAAACCAAGAAACAACGGGAAAATCATTATAAGAAGAAAGCTGGAAGCACTGAAAAAGAGTAAAGGAAGAAGTTAAAAGAAGTAAAGTATGAACCTGCATATGCTAGCCCATCAACCTATACACGACAAGCTTTACTAATAGAGAAAACAAGCATGAAACATGCCAGCAAAAATAATCATAACAGCATGTAAATACTAATAAGGTTATTCTAAAACATGCCCTACATAAACGGAGTCAAATAGGAGGAAACAAGGGTAGTACCTAACTTCAAACAAAAAGATCCATCCACTTCCACAAGTATACAAATAGACAAACAAAGCCTTACCAAGCCCCATATGCCTGGTAGGTAGATAATCACAAACTAAAACCCATACGGCCTCCATAAAACCAACAAGTCCACACCCAATTATGTTAATGATAGGCAATGCATGTGAATGAGAGTAATGCAATAAAAATAAATAGTTCCATAGTACTAAGATATATATACCTAGCCCTCAAACCCGGCCAGTGAGGTAGGACCCATGCACACCTCCTTTTCATGTTCAGTGGGTCACATGGATAGATAAATCCATGGGGGACTTGAGAGTGTCCATATATACTTGCCTAGTCCTGATCCAGGACTTTTGGCTTTGTCAGTGAGACTGGAGATCATCCATATAAACCAACAACATGGAAAAGGTCGACTTCTCTTCAACCGATCAAGTAAAGAGGAGAGTACATCATTAATGCCTCTAACAATTCCAAATCAAAAATGAGTACATCCTCGATGCCTCGTAAATATCCAACATTCAGTTTATCAAAATGATACTGGTGGTATGACTCTTATTAAAAGGTAAGTTTAGTAGTAAAAAGGGCAACAACCCTATTTCCTCAAAAAGATGATCAAACCAATACATGTCTGGATCATACAAAAAAACATGTGAATGAGAAACCAATGCAATGCATGCCATCACAACCATCCAAACAACTTAATTACATAGAAACATAATATACACAGCAAGTACCTCACTTTTAAAGGACAAAAACTAACCTGGAATCAATCAGATCCTTGATCAATGCCTCAATCCCAAAATACTCTAACCATCTAAAGAAAAATAGAATAATAAGGCACATCTCTATTTAGGTAATGAGCGGAATTGTAAAGAGTCAACAAATGAAGGAGTAACTTAAGAACCTCAACATTTACCTAAAGATAACATTCAAGGGACCAAAATACTGCTAACTCCATCCTATGGAAATAATATGCATCGAAGGATCAAAGTTCTAATCATCAAATAAGGATTTCATCACAATCATAGGCCTAAGCAAGGCCAAACCTCACAAATCCCAACATAACCTTACGGTCCCAACACTAACAAAGGGCACCAATCCAAAAAAATACTCAATGGGAGCAACTATACTTGCAAGAATCACCAAAAATCTCCTGAAGGTGCTAAACATATTGGGTGCTATAAAGCATCAACTATCAGCCAAAGAGAGGCTAACAACCCTATACTAAAGCAAAAGCTACGAATTTCCAACCAAAACTAAGGGCCTCATAATATTAAGCTAGACTAAGGTTCATACAGGAATCAAGAAATAAGGATAAGGAAGGACAATCCTTAACCTTCCATATACAATCCTAACTCACATGCAAAATATGATAAATAATACCTTATGAAGTACAATCTAAAACAAATAGACCGTAGCCTACCTCAAAGCTGAACATGCGCATTCCAAAGTCCATAAATATGAAGCTTTTCATATTAAACGACCTCTAATGTGTCACTATGCTATCAAAATATTGATCACCTTGTCAATACAAATCTTTTAACACCGAATTCGCCTTAATGAGAGATAGGCCCAAAATTGGGTCTAAAATAAGATTGTTAGACCAGCAATAGAAATTTCAAAATTGACTCTGTGAAAAGATTCTAAATTACTCATTGAGATTGTATCCCAAAATAGGACACAATTTGATACTCGAAATGAGGGAAAATAGCTCATGCATTCAAATGGCCATTAAAGCTTTGAAGGAAGAAAGCAATACATCTAAACTTTTGAAATTACCTCAAATAGAGAGTATCCAGAAGTCCTCAAGCACTCCAATATATAGCCATGAACTTTCCAAAAATGCTAGACTTAGAATCACCCAAAACAGAGTCTCCTAACTCTAGCTACCGTAATTTGAACTTTGGAGAAGAAGACTAAAATGAGTTGGTTTTTAAATAAAAGATCACCCAGGAGACTATCACGAACACGGGAGATGGGGTCGTGATCACTACACCCAAGATAAATGATCATTGCGATCATAGTGTCAAACATCGTGATTATGATGACCAACTTGGTCAACCCCAATTAGAAGACCTTCGCGATCACGGCTAAGGGCCTCACAATCGCGATGGCCAAGCTGAGTGCTCCTCTATGATCAAGGAGGCTTCATTGTAAATGTAATGAAGAAAATCACTGGAACCAGTATTTGTTGCAATAGAAAGTTTTGGCCAATACTAAAACTCCCTATCGGGTGCTTGGGATTCGTTCAGAATCCTGTGCGTACAAACAAACTATGTTACCCCATCAAATTCAACTTTCCAGGCTCAATAGCGTATTTAAAATTTCCATCCGAGGTTTTGTCGATAAAAATTAGGTCTCACACCCAAGTACCATTGTAAGTAAAAATCCTCAAAGAGGCTTGAAATAGGATCGGAACCCTCGAGAACCATACAAAAGGTCATTCTAGACCAAACTCGACATTCAAAAGCTAACTGCACTGAAAAAATTTAAATGCAAGTGCGTTTATCAAGAATGTTGACAAATGTCAACCTTAGGTCAAATTTCAAGGGCTAAAGTGCCAAATGGCTCCAAACTCACACTGAAAGCCTCGATGCTTGTGTGGACCATGATACTAGCCTAATTTGGCCAATCCATAGTTGATGGAAATATTAGAATTCCATTTGGAGGTTGTTTTCTCAAAGTTTTGATCAAAGTCAACCAATCAAACTTCAAGAGCTTAGTAATAGGAAAATGGCATAAAATCCAAACAAATGATTAGGTGACCAAACTGTCAGTGCTAGCAAGTATAAATGACTTGGGGTTGCTAAAGGAAAGCTCTAAATGCTAAAAATATCAGAAAAATGGAAATGAACTAGAGGGTCATTACATTTGCTTTCAAAACAAAAATTGAATAAAAAATAATTAATCAAAACTATCCATTAATCTTTAATAAGCAAACTGATTCCTTAGTAGCCCATCTCATAACACCACACACCCCCATTATCCCAAATTACACTCCATCCAACTCCTACACCTACATAATACAAACACACAATACAAGACTCATCATCTGCAAGAGAAAGGAAAGCAAAAACCCACATAAACTCTCAGAAAAGTAAACAACATATGCACAAGAGTTCAAAGAAATGCACGGAGATAAACATATTGATAATTAAGTCAAGATTGAGGTTTAGTTTCATGGTTCCGAGTTTATGATTCGTATTATGTCATTTTCGTCTTGTGAATTAAATTCACAAAAGGTAACACTTAATTTTTATTATATAATTTTATTTTACCTTTATATAAGATTTGATTTGAATGTTACGAAATTGCTCAAATTTTATGTTATATATTGTTAAATTTAACATTGTGATTATTTATTACATGCTTAAAGGTCCAATTTTTACCTTGTTCTTCTTTAAAACATGAAACTCAATGTTCTATGCTATATTATTAATTGATATTTGGATGAGATTTAGTCCTAATGAATTAAATTATTTATTCACTTTGTATACTTAACATATTGTGTTCTTGTTTTGAGAAAATTACATATTTTTGTTTAATCGTCATGTCTGTGTAATGACTCTCTAGGTTATTTTTAAATTAATGAATTCATTTCATCATTTCGAGAAATTCTATAGCGACCCCAAGTCATTTATGACTTGATGGCACTGACTAATCGATCGACTAGTCGTTCATTTAGGTTTTACGCCCTCTTCTTATTTTAGAGTTTTTATAACTTGAAAAGTTAATTTCAACCATTACTTCAAGTAAAAAACCTCAAAATAGAATTTTGATGGTTCCATTAGCTCCAAAATGACAAAATTAGGCAAGTAGAATGGTCACTACGAGTACAGAGTCATTTGGTGCGAGTTTGAGACCATTTGGCGTTTTAGCCTTTGAAATTTGGCCTAAAGTTGACTTTAGTCAACATCCTCAAAAAATGTGCTTGAATAAAAATTATGTCAGCATGGTTAGTTCTGAAAATGTTGATTTTAGTCTAGAATGACCCTTCGTTCGCTTCTTGATACTTCCGGTCTAATATCAAGGCCCATTATGGTTTAAAATAGCACTTGGATATGGGACCCACTTTTTATTAAAATAACCTCGTATAAAAATATAGAATATTGCATTGGGTCCAGAATATCAAATTTTATGTGTTAGCATATCTCGTTTGCGCACACGAGATTCCAAACAAATCCCGAGCACTCCGTTGGAGACTTGTTTATGCCAAAGAGCTGTGTTGCAGCAATTGCTAGTGCAAGGAAACTTGGCCTTCTAATTATCAGGCCCGTTGTCCGCACTCATGGAGAAGAGGCCCTTTTATCTCCACGTTGTGAGCCACTGGCCACGTTCGCAGAGGCCTCATGGTTACTTCTCCGACTTGGTGGGCCAGGCTTCATCTTCGTAGAGCATTGCTTTTTCTTTCTCCGTGTTTGCATAGAGGCCTCCACGTTCGTGGAGATCTAATTTCTTCCTCTCCACTATCGCAATCTACTATATCTGAGTTCTCGAAGAATAAATTTGTTCTCTTTTAATTAAAGACCGAGGACGAACTCAACACTTCCATAATATTTTAAAAATCAAGTTAGAGAGCTATAATTTTCCAAATTTAGTGATTTAAAGTACTTTAGGTTTGTAATTGTTGAGGATATGTGGATTAGGTATCGGAAAGTTATGTAGGGACTTCATCGATGGTAAATCTCCATCTTTAAATGTTGTCCTAACTTTCTTATTGTGCTTTAATTGTGAAAATATTGCAGTGTTATTTGGGATTTATTCGGACCCCAAATTATGTCCTATTTTGGAACATAAGTTTGGGGTAGTATTTAAGACCTATTCACAGAGTCAATTTCAAAATTACCAAAGCGATTCTGATATTTTCGATTTTGACTCCGAAATTGGTATGTTCTTGATTTTAGTGATTTTAGTGTCAAAATGGCCATTTTAACATTGTGTACTTTGTTTTGATATCGTGGAAGCTTTCGGAGGCCCTTAGGAAGGGGAAAATTCAGGTTCTATAATTTAGAGCATGAGTGATTGGCCTACACGTATGATACGACTTTTATTCCCAAGATTGAGCTTGACTATACCATTGCTTGTGGAATTCTTGGATATTGGGGTGTATAGCTATTGAACCATTCTTAGGTATTTAGAAATCATGCCCTAGGTTTATATCGAGGAATTTCAGGTTCTTGCGAGCATGTGTTTAGCTTTATGTTGATCATCCATGCCTTGTAGCCTCATTTTTTATTGTTTCTTATTGATTATAAGCATGTTGGAATTAGTCTAGCCTTGGATTAGAGTTTCCATATACTTGCAATAGCTGGAGCCGTAAGGCTTTGCATTTACTCCGACGTCTATTCGGATGGCTTAGCTCCCCGTAGACAGGAATATCAGACTTGGATCTTGTTGTTGAGCCTTAGATTAGGGGTTACCTCAGATTGATGACCTTCTACCATTTCTCCCACTTTTTACAATTTGTTTGTAGATGATTTGAACTTCGGGGCCTTTTTGGCGAATCAATATTGGGTATGGATTAAGCTTAGGAGCATTGAATGGACTATAAAAAAGTGGAAGTAGATCCACGGTGACATCTCTATGAAAAAATAACATGACATCCTTCGGTAGCCGTTTTCATCCTAGATTTAAGTTCTGGTCATGTTACCGCTTATCCTCTATAGAGGTGACTTACCAGGTCACAGACTCTTACTCCTTTGAGACACATCTGTGGTACTAGGTTTGGGTGCTAGACTTCTTAGTTGGTTGTTACTATTGGATATTATTAGGTACTATTGGTTACTTAGAATCTAACCGCGGTTCGAGGCCCGAGCTACGCTTTTCTGAATCTAGACTCACCGTTTCACATTTTTAGTAGTTGTAGCAATTTTGTGTACTCCTCCGACTTATGAAGGTCCGCTTGGGTTTTTACTTTAACTAACACACGAAAGTACCTTTTGGGCTTATGTGGGGAAATTAGGTGTAGTTAGATTTACTTACTTCCTTTAGTTCCTTACACTAGTGTGCATCTCCTTATTTTCAGTCTCACTTTGTTATTTATCTCAGATTCTAGCCTTTCCTATTGTTTTTACTTTCCAAGCTCATTCGGCCTATGATTCCTATTAGGTACCTGTTATTTTGGTACTTATACTATACTTTGTATGTGTTTTGATGATGTAGGTCCAAGCATTAGTTAACAATAATGATTTGGGCCAATTTTAGTCTGCACCGAAGATGAGGGTGAGCACTTTCCATTTTGGAATCTTTATGTCTCTATCTGTATATATATTTGACTGTCTTTTTCTTTTTTAGATAGATTTTGTTTTCGTGGTCCATTTTTGGGAATTGTATTAGTATTGTGTAGCAGCTTTATACTTATGATTTCCAGGTTTTAGGAGGGATCTTATTTTTTGTTGTATATAGTTATTATTGTGCTTCCGCTATTGTTGTTGTTCCTTTTATTATTTTGGTACTATTTAGTTTCTACCCTTAATCCCATTAATAATAATTCTAGGATACGAGTTGGCTTACCTACTAGGGGGTTATAGTAGGTGCCATTATTACTCGAGAGGTCGGGTCGTCACAAGTTGGTATAAAAGCCTAGGTTCACCGGTCTCACTTGTACAAAGATAATGTCTAGTAGAGTCTTGTGTATCGGTGCGGAGACTTCTATAACCTATCTTTGGGAGGCTACAATTTGTCTTTAGGAATTATGTCATTTTTGTATAAGTTTTGTGCAGTTTGTCTTGTTGGTTTTGTGAATCTCATTTATTACAAAATTTTTATAGGATAGATCGTAAGTGCGGTACCACTGTTGGGGGTAACACATTGAGGCCCACTAATAGAGCTCCATCTAGGGGTAGATGCCAACCCTAAGGTTATGCCAGGGCTGCAGCACCAGCCCAGGAGAGAGAGAAGACAACAAAACCTGAGGCAGAGCCTCAGGTAGAGCCAATTCATCACTAGCCGATAGGACTAGGGCCAGCCTAGCTACCACTCGTACTAGTTATGTCACCTGAGTTGCAGTCAACCATTGAATAGCTTCTCACAGTAGTAGGGGGTATGTAGCAGTAGGCCTTAGTAGCCACCACAGTCATGCTAGCTCAGTAGGGTTAGCCTGCACTAGTCGCTCCAGAGTTTCAAATTCCATAACCCCGCCACCGATCAGCCAGTTGGACCAAATGGGGCCAGGTCTTTACGCTAGCAGAAGATTTTAGGGGTGTTCCAAAGATTGTCCCACCTAGATTTTCTAGAGCTATAGGAGAGGATGCCTAGGTGTTTCTAATTACTTTCCTAGAGAAGCTTCAGTCCGTGGGACTTGTGGAGTCAAAAGGATCCACCTTCATTGCTCACCAATTCTGTGGGCCTTCCAGAAAGGAGTGGCACTTGTATCTATAGACCAGGCCAGTAGGATAACCACCGGTATCTTGGGATGAATTTTTGGAGGCCTTCTTAGAATGAAAAATATCACGGAGTGTCATAGACAGACTCCCAGATTAGTTATCTAGGTGGGAGTAGGGCTCCATGACTATCTCAAAGTACAAGGCAAGGTTTCATAATATATCACGCCATGACACCATGATTTTTACCACCAAGGCCGAGAGAGTCTGTTGTTTTATGTATGGATTCAGATTTTAATTATGATCGAGATAGAGACAATGGCTCTCCACCAAGGCATCTACAGTGCATCTTGATCCAGGCATAGGGACTTCTATGATATATCTCACCCACAACTTTAGCAGGGTTAGCCCAACTTTCCTGTTCAAGTGGCATTACCTGCTTCATGCGGTAGTCAGTAACACTCAGATGGTCTTAGCATGGGCCAAAGTTTGAGAGGTTTAGTTCCAAGGTCTACAGGTCGTGGTGGTTGATTTTATACGGGTCTTTCTTCATAGGGGTTTTATGATTTTGGTAAGATAGACCATTGGTCTCGAGATTGGACATATCATGGGATGGTAGCTCCAGCTTCTACTATATCTAGGCTAGATTCAGTAGTACCCCCTTAAGCTAGAGGTGGTAGTCTAGATCATGACCGTTGGGTGGCCAATAGAGTGCCAAAGGAGGAGCACAGGGAGGCAGGTTAGGTGGTAGATCAGATGCATCGGGTAGAGGTGCTCTGGCTTATTTCTATGCAGCCCCATAAGGACGAAGGTTGAGGCATCTATAAATGTCATTACAGGTACACTTTTATTATGTCATCAGGCTGCCACAGTTATTTGGTTCAGGTTCCATATTTCCGTATGCTTTTGTGTATTATGCTCTCCATTTAGGTATGAATTCAGTCCTTGGTAGAGGTGATTCATGTTTCGACCTAAATGGGTTACTCCTTAGTAGTGAATCAGGTACTCCGATCTTTCTTATTGACTATCTAAGGTTATGTTACTAAAGTTGATCTTATATTACTAGATACTGTTGATTTTGATATGATTTTGGGCATGGATTGGTTATCCCTTACCACGCGGTCTTAAAGTGCTACGCCAAGATTATTACCTTAGCCATGCCTGACATTCCTTTGATATTATGGCAAGGAGCTTATAGTCAAAGACTAATGGGGATTATTTCCTTTATGAGAGCTCAATGGTTGGTTTTTTGGGGTGTTTAGCTTATTTGGGCTATTACGGGATGTCAGTCAGGAGGGCCCTTCAGTTGATTCGGTTCCTATCATCCGGGAGTTTGCAAATATATTTCCTACTGATCTACCTGGCTTACCCCTAAAGCGTGATATTGAATTTGTTGTAGACTTAAAGCCAAGCATTCGTCCTATTTCTATTTTGCCTTATTGGATGGCCTTTGCAAAGCTTAGTGTTCAGCTTGAGTACCTCTTAGGTAAGGGATTTATTTATCCTAGAATCTTTCCTTGGGGTGTCCTAGTCATGTATGTAAAGAAGGACGGTACTATGCAGATGTATGTTGAGTGCAGGTAGTTGAACAAGGTGATAGTAAAGAACCCTTATCCCATGCCTCGTATTAATAACCTCTTTGATCAGCTTTAAGGTGTCATAGTGTTTTGTCGGATTGAATTGAGATTCAATTACATTAGCTTAGGATTATGCTAGCATACACCCCTAAGACCACATTTAAGACTCGATACATCCACTATGAGTTCCTAGTGATTTCTTTTTGGTTGACTAATGGCTCTATTGCCTTCATGGACTTGATGACCTTGATTCCTTTGTCATAGTTTTCAAAGATGACATTTTGGTATACTCATAGATCCAGAGTTAGCATAAGCAATATTTGAGATTTTTGCTCCAGACTATAAGAGATCAATGACTTTTTGCCAATTTCTCAAAGAGTGAGTTTTGGCTTGATTCTGTAGCGTTCTTGGAGCATGTGGTGTATAAGGATGTCATCATGGTAGATCCGACAAAGATTTAGGCTATTCGAGATTTGGCCAGACCCGCATTTGTTATTAAGACTTACAACTTCGTTGGACTAGCAGGTTATTATCATCGATTTATTGAGCACTTCTCAACCATTGTAGCGCCATTGACTCAGCTAACTTGTCAAGATGTTCCATTTTAGTATTCTGAAGCGTGTGATATAAGCTTTTGAAATATCAAGGTGTTACTTACCATCATTCCCATATTGACTCTTTAAGTTGAGGGTAAGGGTTTTACCATGTATTGTGATATATCCAGCGTCGATTCAGGTTATGTAGTGATGCAACATGGCCGAGTTATTGCTTATGCATCAAGGAAGCTAAAGTTGTATGAGTACATCTACCCCACTCATGACTTAGAGTTAGCGGTAGTAGTTTTGAGGCATTATTTGAAAGGAGTCTGTTATGAGATTTACACTAATCATAGGAGCCTTTAGTATATTATGAGCCAGAAGGACCTAAATTTAAGGCAGTGCCATTAGATTAAAATCCTAAAGGACTATGATCTCTCTATTCTCTACTATCTAGGTAAGGGGTATGTAGTAGTGTACACCTTGAGTCGGAAGGTAGTGAGCATGGGTAGTTTAGACTTCCTTTCTACTGTGGAGTGACTTCTGTCTTTGCATATCTAGTCTTTAGCCAATAGAATGATTCAGCTTGATATTTCAGACCCCAGGTATGTACTAGCTTATTTGGGGGTTCAGTCATCTACACTAGATCGAATTTGTGGTCAATAGTTCAAGGATGAGGGGTTTGTAGCACTTTGAGATAGAGTTTTAGAAGGTGACACTAGTCAGGCTACCTTGTATCCAGATGGGGTTTTGAGATGATGGTTGCTTGTATGTTCTAAGAGTTAGGGGTTTGATTCAGTTAATCCTTAGCGAAGCCCATGATTCTAGATACTTTATTCATCCTGGCACATCTAAGATGTATCTTGACTCGAGGCAGCATTACTAGTGGAGTGGTATGAGGAGAGACATCATTGACTATGTGTCTCGTTGTTTGAGTTGTCAGCAGGTGAAGGCCGAGCATTTGATGCCTAGTGGTGAGTTTCAGAGATTACCTATTCTTGATTGAAAATGGGAGCAGATCACCATAGACTTTATTATGGGGTTACCCCGCACTTCTAGAGGTATCGACAACATTTGGGTCATCATTGATTAATTTATCAAGTCAGCTCACTTTTTTCCAATTCATACTTCTTTCAGTACTGAGAGATTGGCCAGTATCTACATCCAGAAGGTGGTTCATCTTCTTGGTGTGCCTATTTTTATTATCTCACACCGAGGCTCATAGTTCACATCTAGAATTTGGAGGACTTTTTAGGATGAGTTGGGTACGTATGTCGATCTCGGGATAGTTTTTCACTCGCAGAATGATGGTTAGTCGGAGCACACTATTTAGGTTCTTGAGGATATGTTGCGGGCATGTTTTTGTACTTTGGGGGTCAGTGGGATAAATTCTTGCCCTTGGCGGAGTTTGTGTACAATAATAACTACCACTCTAGTATTTACATGGCCTCATTCGAGGCCTTATATGGTAGGTGTTATTACACTCTAGTTTTTTTAGTCTACAGAGTCGAGGCCACGTGATATATATTTGATTCAGGAGGCCATATATTATGTTAGTTTATTTAGGATAGGCTCAGACAGCTTAGAGTAGACATCAAAGTTATGAGGATCGCATGCATCGGCTGTTGATATTTTCCATTAGTGACTGAGTATTTCTCCGAGTATCACCCATGAAGGGCGTGATAAGATTTGGGAGGCGGGGAAACTTAACCCCAGGTATATTGACCCTTTTGAGATATTGAGGATAGTTAGTAAGGTTGCCTATAAGTTAGCTTTGCCTCCAACATTCTCAGCTATTCATAAAGTTTTCCATGTATTGATGTTGCGCTGGTATGTTCCAGATAAGTAGCATATGCTCTAGTATAATACGGTTGAGTTAGTTGATCGCCCAACCTTTATTGAGGATTAGTTGCTATTCTAGCCAGAGATGTGAGGCAGTTGCAATCCAAAGACATTCATGTGGTTAAGGTCCATTGCAAACATCGTTCATTCGAGGAGGTTACCTAGGAGACCGAGTAAGAGATACGAGAGTAGTTCCCCAGTATATTTGAGACTTCAGGTACTTCTTGACTCTTACTTTTGTAGATGAAAGTTCTTTTACTAGTGGATGTTGAAATGACACTCCAAGTCATTTTTGAATTAATGCATTTATTTAATCATTTAGAGAGTTCAAGTAGTGACCCCAAGTCATTTATGACTTGCTGGCACTTAATGTTTGATCGCCTGGTCTTTCATTTGGGTTTTAGGCCCATTTTCCTATTTTGGAGTTTTATAACTTGAAAAGTTGATTTTAATTATTACATCAGGTAAATGACCTTACAATGCAATTTTGATGGTTCCATCAGCTCAGGAATGGCTAAATTAGTGCAGGTTTGAGGCCATTTGATGCTTTAGCCTTCGAAATTTGGCTTAAGGTCGACTTTGGTCAACATCCTCAAAAAACATGCTCATATGAAAATTTCCTCAGCACGATTAGTTCTTGAATGTTGATCTTGGTCTAGAATAACCCTTCATTTTCTTTTCGAGGCTTTCGGTTTAATCCCGAGTCCTTTTGTGGAAATTGGCTTAAAATGGCATTTGGGTGTGGGACCTACTTTTTATTAAAATAACCTTTATAGAAATTTTGAATGCGCTATTGATTCTTGAACATCGAATTTTATAGGGTAGCATATCTTATTTGCGTGTACGGGATTTCAAAAGAATCACGAGCTCCTTGTCAAAAACTTGGACTATGCCAAAGAATGTGTTGTAGTAGTTGATGGTGCAACGCAACTTGCTATTCATATTTTTGTGGAGCGTTGCTTTTTCCTTCTCCATGTTCACATGGATACCTCCATATTCGTAGAGGTCTAGCTTCTTCCTCTTTGTGATCACGGGCTACTATAGCCGCATTCAAAGAGAGTAAATCCGTAGTGTTTAATTAAAGACCAAGGACGAACGCAGCACTTTCATAATATTTCAAAACTCAATTTTAAGAGCTATACATGTCGTAATTTGGTGACTTGAAGTATTTTGGTGCATAATTATTGAGGATACGTGTGTTAGTGATCGAAAAGTGCTAGAGGAAATTCATCGAAGGTAAATTTCCATCTTAAACTGTTGTCCTAGCTTTCTCAATGTGCTTTAATGGTGAAAATGTTGCGTGTATCATTTGGGACTGATTCGAATCCTGAATTGTATTCCATTTTGGAATAGAAGTTTGGGGTAGTGTTAAGGACCTATTCACAGAGTCAATTCTGGAATTACTAGAGTGGGTCCCATATTTCTATTTTTTAATTAAAATTGATCCGTCTCTGATTTTAATGATTTTAATGTCAAAATGGTCATTTTAATGTTGTGTACCTAATTTTGATAGTATGACAGCGTTCAAAGGCCGATAAAAAGAGGAAAGCTCCGATTTTGTTATTTGGATCACGCGTGATCGACCTATAGGTAGGCTACGAATTCCATTTCCCTAGATTGATATTAACCATATAATTACCTGTGGAATTATTGAAAGTTGGGGTGGATAGCTATTAAACCAGTCTTAGGTGTTTAGAAATCATGCCTTAGGTTTATTTTGGGGAATTTTGGGTTCTTGCGAGCATGTGTTTAGTTTTATGTTGATTATCTATTCCTTGTAGCCTCATTTTTGACTGTTTCCTATTGATTTTGAGCATGTTGGCCTTAGTCTAGGCTTGGACTAGAGTTTCTATAGACTTGTGATGATTGAGCCGTTAGGCCTTACTTTTACACCGGCGTCGATTCAGATGGCTTAGCTCCTTGTATATTAGAATAGAAGGCGTAAGTCTGGTAGTTAAGCCTTAGATTAGGCATTACCCCATCCGGACGACCTTTTACCCTCTCTCCCTCATTTTACGGTTCGTTCGTAGATGATTTGATCATCGTGGACTCATTGGCAATTTAGGATCAGGTATGGGTCAAGCTTGGGAGTATTGAATGGACTATCAGAGAGTAGCAGTAGATCCATGGTAACTTCTGTATGATGAGATGACATGGCATCCTTTGGTAGCCGTTATTATAGCAGATTTAAGGTCAAGTCATGATGCCACTTAACCTCTACGGAGATGACTTACCAGGTCATGGACTCTTGCCTCTTTGAGACACATACGCGGATAGAGCTCTAGGCGATGGACTTCTAAGCTGGACTATTACTATTGGACATTGTTGGGTACTATTAGTTACTTGAAGCTAACCACAACTCGAGGTCTGGGCTACACTTTTCTTAATCTGGACTCACCGTTTTATATTTTTAGTAGTTGTAGCAATTTTGTGTAATCATCAGGATTATGGGGGTCCGCTTGGGATTTTACTTAAACATACGGACGAGTGTACCTTTTGGGCTTATAAGGGCCAGTTAGGCGTAGTTAGATTTACTTAGTTCCTTACACTCGTGTGCATCTCCTTATTTTCTGTCTCACTCTGTTATTTATATCAGATTCTAGCTTTTCCTATTGTTGTTACTTTTAAAGCTCAGTCGACTTATGATGCCTATTGGGTACTTATTGTTTTGGTACTCATACTACATTTTGCATCTGTTTTTGTGATGCAGGTTTAAGCACTAGATACCAGTGCTGCTTCGAGCCAATTGCAGTTTGCACTAGAGACGAGAGTGAGCACTTGACGTTTTGGGATCTTTCTGCCTCCATCTATAAATACATTTGACTGTCTTTTGCTTTCTGAGACAACTTTTGATTCTATGGTCCACTTTTTAGACTTGTATCAGTATTGTGTAGCAACTCTGTACTTTTAATTTTCAGGTTCTTGGAGGGATCTTATATTTCATTGTATATAGTTATTCGTGTGCTTCCACTATTCCTGTTATTCCTTTAATTATTTTTTTATTGTTTAGTTTCTATGCTTACTCCCATTACTCATAGTTTTGGGATACGTATTGGCTTACCTCCTTGAGGGTTATAGTAGGTGTCATCATGACTCGAGAGGTCGTGTCGTGATAGTCTGTGTGTTACATCATTGTCATCTATTATTGTATGTTAATTGTTAACTTAATGCAAATTGGCAAAATAGAATAAATTGTCAATGTGTGGATTTTGATGAGAATAAATTGGGCTCAATGGTTAATTTAAATTAGAAGGGCTTGTGATAACTTGATCAATGTTTAATTGAAAAGGCTTGGATTTAACATGATTAGTTTTTCCTAGCTTTTCATTCTATGAAAGGGTCATTCATGAATAATTGGCAATTATTAAGATCCATTAAATGTTAGACAAGTTTAACTCTAATAAAAAATTATTTTGATTCAGAATGCAGTTATGCATCTTTTTGAGAAATTTAAAATAAACTATAGGATGCGATGATGCACCTTTCAAATTGTTCTAAAAATTAACTTTCATTATTCAAACCAAGATGTATAGACATAATTATTAGGTGCGATGTAATGAAGGCAATTATGCCTCTAAATGTTAAGAACACGAATACAGTTACACATCTAGGTTGAGACCAATAAAAGTTCAACAACAAAAACATTGTGAGAAAACCATAGCATGTAACCATATATCCAAAATAGTTAAAGATAAGTATAAGCTAATAAAACTGACCGTGCTAGAACCACGGGACTTGAGGGGTGCCTAATACATATCCCTTGGTCAATAGAATTTCTTACTTGAATTTCTAGTTTGCGAACCAATAGAAAATAAAGATTCACCTTCCTTTTGATTAGGGATTTTAAATAAGGTGACTTAGAAAACCAAAACTCAATTCTAAGTGGCAACTCTGAGTAAAAAATAAAATATTCCCTTTTCAATATCACTTAAATTAGAAAAACCCGATAAAAAGGGGTTGTGACATCTCTGGCGACTCTGTTGGGGAATAACTAGAATTCGAGCTTTGTTATATTGACTTTTACTTGCTTTTATTAATTTTTTTGATATATTGTGTATGATGGCTTAATGTACTACTTGATTTTCATTTATTGCTTTGATATTGTTGAACTGTAATAAATTATATTCTCCCATACATCCCATCTGAGTCTCTAAAAATTTGGGTAGCAAGGAATGCAATTATGCAACCTACTTTAAGTTGAGATAAGCCAGAGTGTTTTGGCACCTGGTGAAGGATTACTAGTCACACATGTTAGGCGATATTGGACCAGCAATGAAGTAGGAATACCATTGCTAACGACAAGTTTTCCCTCTCTGGCTTGAGTGTCAACTCGAGTAAGCCAGTCTTAACACCTATCTCTCTTATGTTTAAACCTAGTAACACTGAAATATAGACATGATTATCCTTAGTAGGCTCCGCTTATTTGTATCATTTGCATTAGTTTGAGTGGGACTTGACACAAGGGTCGATTCTCTTTTATTTGATAACTTAGATCATTTTATGTGTTATCTGATAATGCATTTATTTGAAAGGTCTTTGCATGTTGACCAATTTCAGGGTGCTCAACAGAATGAGAAAAAGAGCTATTAAGTTTACTCAAAAGCATAGTAAGAAAACTCAAAAATATTTTTCTTATGTTAGTTTCTTATGCATTTCTTTAAAATGTTTTTTTACAAACATGTTCAAATACTGTTTGAACACTCGAGTCATCAAATCCATAAATGCTATAGGAGCGTTAGTCAACCCAAAGGACATAACAAGAAATGCGAAAAGGCCATATCGGGTTTGGAAAGCTATTTTTGGAATGTCACACTCTCTCACTTTCAACTGATGGTAGCCTGATCTGAGGTCTATCTCTGAGTAACAAGTAGCACCCTGAAGCTTGTTAAACAGGTCATCTATTCTAGGAAGAGGGTACTTCTTATTAATATTGACCTTATTCAATTAATGATAATCAATACACATTTGGAGGGAACCATCTTTCTTTCGCACGAAAAGGATAGGATCACTCCAAAGTGAGACACTTGGCCTAATGAATCCCTTATCTAGGGAATCTTTCAACTGCTCCTTTAATTCTTTCAACTCAGAGGGAGTCATTCTATATGGCAGAATAGTGATAGGTTGCATATCCAGAAGATCATCAATCCTTAATTCGATGTCTCTTTCAAGAGAGACTCTGGGCAGATCATCAGGGAAGACCTCGAGAAACTCATTGACTACTAAAACTAACTTAAGGGATGGAGTCTCCACACTATCATCTCTAACTTGCATAATGTGGTAGATACAACCCTTGGAGATTAACTCTATGGCCCTAAGGTATGAAATGAATTTACCTTTAGGCACTTCTGGACTAACTTACCTTTGACAATTTGAGTTCTACAATCAACCAGGGCATAACAAGCATATAGCCAGTCCATGCCCAAAATTACATCCAAATCAACCATGTCTAACTTAACTAAGTCATCCATGGTATCTCTATGATAGACGGACACAGGACTATCACGACCTAACCTCGTAGGCCGTGACGGGTGCCTGAATTGGACATCGCATATACCCCTGCTAACTATAGGTAAACCTGTCCCCTGTTTGAGTTATAATGTGTCAACAGGCATAATAACATACAAGATGATGAGGCCATCATAATATAGAGGGTCATCCCATAATAAAACCTCGCACGAGCCGACAAGGCTGCCATTACAAAGGAGACGTCCCAAAACATTTACCTTATTGGAACCTCTGCACATACATACATACATATACAATCCACACACACGTATACACAACCCACATACATGTCCACCGACCTCTAAGAGTAAGAACAGTAATATAAGGTGGGATAGGACTCCTGCCATACCCGTAAATAGATAAACATATACATTAAGAGTTAGTACCCAAAATCTAAGCTCCGATACAATAGAGCGCTTCTGAACTGCTGAGTGGGACTCCTACACTAGTGGGTCCCCAAGGTATGTATTTGTAGCTACAGGCATAAAACGCATCCCCCCGAAGAGAGGGGGTCAGTATGACATATATACTGAGTATACAAAGCATAACTGGAAATATATCTAAAATAAAGAGAGTCAGGGGACAAATACGTTACTTAAGAAAACACTATAACTGTACCTTGTGAATTAATAAAACAAGCATGCTCATATTATACAATATAGTCGGCCCCTTCAGGGACTCGGTGAAACATATATCTGTAGGACTATCATAGGGTCCGATACCATTATCACGTTATCACATCATATCACATCATCATATATATACATACGTACCCATCCCTCTAGTGAGGGACTCAGTGAGTTGTTCATGTCATTGCATTATTATTTCCTCATATAGTATACCCGACCCTTTAGTGAGGGACTCGGTGGATAATGCAGTGAAATGCGCATGATTACGTACCCGGCCTGGGACTCAATGAAAGAAGGGTTACGGTATACATGAGTAGAGTAGTGAGTAACCATATGCAATTTAAACCATCATTAGAGACTTGTTGAAATAATCAAAATGAACTATCATTCAAAAATTAGGACAATAGCCATAACAAGTACCTTTGGAGTGTCATTACGGTTTGCATCAAAGTAGCACTTTTGAAATCATCCACTCGTATCAAAGCGTAATAAAATATCTTTTAGAAGTCAAAAAAATGGTCATCTTAGTGGATTTGAGAATGGGGACTTCCTTGGGATCACATATATTTCATCTATTCTCTTCGTAAGGTTGATGCCAAAAAAGAAGATTAACTTTACCTACTTACTACTTCCCAAGGTGTAGAAAAACTTGAGAAACCATAGTTCAATTATTAGAAGAGTTCTAGCTTAAAGGAGTGAATAAGACTCATTCTTTATACCACAACATAAATTATACCAACTTAGGATGGTTGGACACTTTCACATGAGTCAAGGCAAAAGGACATAAGTTCTAGGAAATTAAAAACGTTGGCCATCCTAGTGTACTTAAGAATAAGAGCTTCTTGTAGACTTTGTACATTCTTCGTCTGTTGGCTTTCTATGGGTCATACCAAAATAAATAAGGTATAGGATTTACATACTCTCTACTTTCCCTTATGTAGTCGTCATATACATATGTGCCACGGAACGTACGGCCCGATCCTTAGATAATAAGATATGCCGAGGAACGTTCGGCCCAATCCTTAGATAGTGGCATATATCATACTTGGTCCATCAAGGGACTCGGTACCATAAACATTTCATCATAACATCATAACCTATGTCAAAGACATATCAAGAGTGAAGAAGGATTTCACATACTTATGCCAAAACATGGCAAGAGAAAGAAGGTAGCTTCACATACCTCTTTAGGGATTAATCGTAATCCAGCTTACCTCGCTATCTCCTTAACCTATTTATCATGAAAGTAATACTAAGATTAATAACCTTTCATTTTACAATTGCCAACTCTACACCCACATATTCATAGGAATCATTCCCTTATCCCTTTCCCTCGACTAGTTTATTACTAGTTCTGAAGTTACCGAAAATTGGGCAGCATCTACCCTATAACTTGCCCTATCTAACTGTTAATCTTAGCAGCCATATTACCAAAAAAACCATAAACTATATGTCTAATCAAATCACCTCAACATTACTCAATACAACTCCAAACAACTAACTCGAAACTACGATACCAAAATAAAGTTTTTATTCTTCCTTTCGTAAAATCTTTTACCATACGAAATGGAGGGTCGTGTTCTGCAACCTGTATCACCCACAACCATTTTTGAGTACTTTACATCCCTGAAACAAGCAATTAAACCACCCCCAACCTGCATCAATACAACAACAACACACTACTCGACTCCGATTTACCTACTACGACTTCAATTTAGTTTGTTTCGAACGTCAAACATTCTTATGTAATTTTTCCACTTATAACCTCATTTAAGATATTTAATGTACCTCATAAAAATATCATAAACTCCAAATTGAAAGAGAAAGCCTTACCTTTCCTGAAACTTGCCAAAACTCGCCGAAACTTGCCTCGGAACTCCTTTAGCGCGGCTGAAAATTCGAGGTTGTTTGTTGCCCTTTTGGGTCTTCTCCAAATCATAAATTTATATTAATAACACCTTCATACATTCATGGTATATCGTAGATAATTAATTCATGGAACGAAATTGGAGAACTTAATTTTTTTTTCCTTCCAAAACCGTAGCTCTCTCTCTTTCTCTAGCTTAACATTCTTTTCTTCTTTTGTTTTCTAGAGTTTTTAGATGAAGATGTAATCTTAATGGATAAGGATGACTAAAAGTCATAAATCATATATATATTGGCCACTTTAGGGGGTGACACATGTCAAGCCCCAAGTGGTGACACGTGTCAAGCCCTCATAGGTACAACACACCACCTCCTCCACTTAGGGGATGTCATGTGGCATGTGGGGACCACCCACTTTCTTCATCTGCTTCCATGTGGCACTCCCTCATGCTTCCATATGGCACTCTCTCATGTTCTGCCATATGTCACTCATGTGCTGCCATGTGTCGCTTTTTTTTCCTCCTTATGGGTTCGTAATCTCGTCTTGCTTTAAGAACATATGTAATCCTTACTACGTAACCTTGGTATGTGCCCAAGTAGCATAAGTATGTAAGATTTTCAAATTGGTAGCTTACGTAAGTAAGTCGAGTCCTACAACTGATTATTTGGTCTCCAACTTCTTCCGGATTCTTATAACCATATTTCCAATTTTCCTTACCATGGGGTGTCACATTCTCCCTTCCTTAGAGTTGTTTGGTTGCGTTATAGATTATCCGGTGCACATGGTAACTTTTAAGAAGCTCAAAGAAACTTAAGAATCTCTCAAGAAACTTAAGAGCTTAAGAATCTTACGTAACTTAGGAACCTTCAAAGGTACAAAAGTATGGGGCGTAACAAGGACAATCTCTATAGACCCTTTCAGCTAGTATAGACTCACCATGAGGAGTAGAAACACTGAAAGGCTCAAGAAGATGCTCTGCAAGAATCTCAAACTTGTTAGCCACATAAAGGGTCATAAAAGACAACGTGGCACCCAGATAAAGCAAAGCATAAACATCAAAAGTAAAGACTAAGCATACCAGTGAAAATATCTGGCGATTTCTCCTGATCCTAGCGACTAGCTATAATATACTGGCGGTTTAAACCTCCACCCATACCTGAAGTGGTACCACTCTGATTATCTTGTATTGGGGGTGTCGTAGTATAAGATTGGGCTCTGTCACCTTACAACGGACATTCTCTCTGAAAATGGCCCATCTTGCCATATTTGTAGCACCCATTGGCTCCCTCTCTACATTCTCCCAAATGGAGCTTATCACACTTTCCGCAATGTGGCTTTTCCTTCGAACCTTGATCCACACTTCCCTGTGATTGAGAACCCTGGGATCTAAAATTCTGGTGGCCCTGAGACTAGTGCTCATACTTGTAATTGGGTGCAGGTTCACTTGCTGACAATGGATCGTAGTTAGAAGACCTCTTCTAAAAGAAGGACATGTTGTCCTTTCCCTGCTTCTGCTTATTTGCTTGTCCAACTGACTTGGTTTTCTTTCTCAAGTCCTCCTCTCTATCTTTTTTCTTATCTTCCTCAACCTGATGAGCATAAACCATAAGCCTAGAAATAACTATTTTAGAAATCAATATTGAGGCCTTACACTCCTTCACACGTTTGCCTAAGGCGGAGACAAACTTCTTCATCTTAGATGTTATGTCTGGTATCATCTCTAGAGCATATCTGGACAGCTGGATGACATTAAGACCATACTCCTTTACTGTCAACCCCTCTTGCCTCTGGTTTACGAACTCCTCTACCTTGTCTTCCCTCAATTATCTGGGAAAGAAATAATCAAGGAAAGAACCCTCAAATTCATCCCAAATAGGAGGCTCAGCATCCTCACCTCTGCCTTCCTCCCACTGGTTGTACTAAATATTTGTAACATCCTTGAGCTTATAAGACACCCCTTCAACCTCAGTAGTATGTATTCCTCTCAGAATCTTCCACATATCATGGATGAAGTTCTAGGGTCTTCCTCAACCTTAAAATCCATGAAGACTGGTGGGTCCTCAAGAAGTCTTGGATCCTCACTGAAGCTAATGGCTCTTAAGAGCTAGATCAAGGAGTTGGTGAACTCTGGTTACCATTACGGGCTGCAACCAATTAAGTGAGCATAAAAATTTCTCCTCTGAAGTAGAAATTGGCTCAGTAGTAGCCATCTGGGATTCCTCCGTAGATAGGGCAGGTCAACCCCTAGTTCTCACTCCATAAGATAGGGGAATCTCAGACTCTGGGACCTCAGTGTCGGTGGCATTCATCTAACTTGCGGTATGTTTAGGAGGAATTATCTGCAAAAGCATAAACACACGAATTAGGAAGGAACTTTTAGAGTTATACTCTTTCGCACGAAATCAGAACATGAAGAAGTGAAACAATTCCTAATGTCCTATAGCCTCTTGATTATAAGTGTGGTTCACGACACACCCATAACCAAGACACTACTAGACACAGCTTCATAGATACCCTAGGACTCTTGAACTCTGTACTCTGATATCAAGTTTATCACACCCTGAGAGGATACCTTAGGTATGGCCGACACTCGGAGACCATCGATGGCCCCAAGAGAACCAATTGGTCCATCCATGCATTAAAATACTCATCAGCGGAAGACTTGATATAACTCAAAAGACACATAAGATGGCTATCAAATCAATACTCGAGGAAAGAGTATCTTAAATAAACAATCTTAAACTATCAACTCCCAATCATAAGTAGAGGTTTTCTCAAAAACAGACTCAAGGGGAAGACAACTCCAATCTACTAAATTTAAGTCTATGAAGCCTCTATCAATTGTCAAGAAGGTGCCGAAACAATCCCACAACTACCTCAAAAGGTAAAAGAGATAATAGTCAAAAGAAATAACTGAAAATAAATATGATTCCTCCGGAAGAAAGGAGGTCTCACCACCAACAACAACAACATACCCAGTGGGATCCCACAAGTGGGGTTTGGGAGGGTAGGGTATACGCAGACCCTACCACTATCTAGAAATAGATCTTCAACAAAGAGCCTATTGATATCTCTAGCACCTATATCTGCATCATGAAATGATGCAGGCCAAATGGCGTTACTTCACAGAATGTACAAGTATGTAAAATAGCTGAAGGAAACACAATTCAACAACTCCACATAAAGGAAACTCAACTCACAAGACTCAACTCAAGGAACTCAACTCCAAGAACTCAACTCAAAGGTAACTCAAATCAACTCAAAGGACTCAACTTTGAAAATACTCTACTCAACTCAAAAAGCACATAGTTTAAAAATAAACAGTGCTTTGAAAATAGACTCAATAATATGCAACTTGGCCAAATCAAACCAAATCATTTTAGGGGAGTTTATCTAACCAACAACCACCCCTTATGAGCTAGTGATGATACAATGCTTTGCATTGCCGTTGCCGCAGCCGTCCAATGCCTTTCCAAGGTAAAGGACGATCAAACTCAATGGATCTAAAATCAATCAAAGTCCATCATTTTGGGACTTTAGAGGAATGGCCTCTATCGTACACTGGCTACGTAGTTTATGGGATTCGAGTTGTTATTTACTATTATCCAAATCGGTGCTCAATACTACTCTCAAAAACTCGATGTGCTCGTAGGTTCGAATCATCTCATTATAATCAATTCAACTCATTTAGTCTCATTGGACTCTTATCAATCTCAACCCTTCTCATTAATCAAACTCTTATGTATAAAACATGCATTTGACTAATTCATAACTCCTCAAGACTCTATCTCAGATCAATCATGTAACTCAATGCTCAACTCATTTAGACTCAATGCTCATGCTCTTTCAGACCTCAATCAGTTATGCATAGACTCAATTTAAAATTCATTATATGTTAAATGCCTGAACATCATTC